>NC_091282.1:383106437-383407375 GCF_032444005.1 Ranitomeya imitator
GGTCAGCTGGGTCCAGTACTGAGGCTTATTCTTGGCCAAAGGCGTAGCATCAATTCCTCTCAATGGAATAGGATACTGCAAGGGCTCCAAGAAAAAAACACAACGCCTAGCATACTCCAAGTCCATCAAATTCAGGGCAGCGCCTGAATCCACAAATGCCATGACAGAATACGATGACAAAGAGCAGATCAAGGTAACGGACAGAAGAAATTTTGACTGTACCGTACCAATGGTGGCAGACCTAGCGAACCGCTTAGTGCGCTTAGGACAATCAGAGATAGCATGAGTGGAATCACCACAGTAGAAACACAGCCCATTCAGACGTCTGTGTTCTTGCCGTTCAACTCTGGTCAAAGTCCTATTGCACTGCATAGGCTCAGGTTTAAGCTCAGGTAATACCGCCAAATGGTGCACAGATTTACGCTCACGCAAGCGTCGACCGATCTGAATGGCCAAAGACATAGACTCATTCAGACCAGCAGGCATAGGAAATCCCACCATGACATCCTTAAGGACTTCAGAGAGACCCTTTCTGAAAATAGCTGCGAGCGCACCTTCATTCCATTGAGTGAGTATGGACCACTTTCTAAATTTCTGACAATATACCTCTATCTCATCCTGACCCTGACACAGAGCCAGCAAATTTTTCTCTGCCTGATCCACTGAATTAGGTTCATCGTACAGCAATCCGAGAGCCAGGAAAAACGCATCGATATTACTTAATGCAGGATCTCCTGACGCAAGAGAAAATGCCCAGTCCTGAGGGTCGCCACGTAAAAAAGAAATAATGATCCTAACTTGTTGAACTGGGTCACCAGAGGAGCGAGGTTTCAAAGCTAGAAATAGTTTACAATTATTTTTGAAACTCAGAAATTTAGTTCTATCTCCAAAAAACAAATCAGGAATAGGAATTCTCTGTTCTAACATAGAATTCTGAACCACAAAGTCTTGAATAT
Source organism: Ranitomeya imitator (assembly GCF_032444005.1). NCBI lineage: Eukaryota > Metazoa > Chordata > Amphibia > Anura > Dendrobatidae > Ranitomeya > Ranitomeya imitator. The sequence goes on from NC_091282.1 coordinate 383,107,394, forward strand.
TTTGTACTCTTGCCGTGAGCTGATCCACACATGAAGACAGACCTTTAATGTCCATCGCTACACCTGTGTCCTGAACCACCCAAATGTCTAGGGGAAAAAAAAAGGCAAAACACAGTGCAGAGAAAAAAAAATGGTCTCAGAACTTCTTTTTTCCCTCTATTGAGAATCATTAGTACTTTGGGCCTCCAGTACTGTTATGATAAGGTAATTCAGTACCACAATGGACATAGAAGTCAGAGCACATACAGTGACCTGACAATAACCCAAAAACATAGAACGAGCTCTGAGACGTAGGAACTCTGCTGACCGCAATCCCTAATCCTCTCCAACCACACTAGAGGCAGCCGTGGATTGCGCCTAACGCTCCCTATGCAACTCGGCACAGCCTGAGAAACTAGCTAGCCTGAAGATAGAAAATAAGCCTACCTTGCCTCAGAGAAATACCCCAAATGAAAAGGCAGCCCCCACATATAATGACTGTGAGTTAAGATGAAAAGACAAACGTAGAGATGAAATAGATTTAGCAAAGTGAGGCCCGACTTTCTGAACAGAGCGAGGATAGGAAAGGTAACTTTGCGGTCAACACAAAACCCTACAAAAACCACGCAAAGGGGGCAAAAAGACCCTCCGTACCGAACTAACGGCACGGAGGTACACCCTCTGCGTCCCAGAGCTTCCAGCTAGCAGGAAAAAACAAATAGACAAGCTGGACAGAAAAAAACAGCAAACAAAATAGCAAAGTGGAACTTAGCTATGCAGAGCAGCAGGCCACAGTAACGATCCAGGAGGAAACAGGTCCAATACTAGAACATTGACTGGAGGCCAGGATCAAAGCACTAGGTGGAGTTAAATAGAGCAGCACCTAACGACTTCACCACATCACCTGAGGAAGGAAACTCAGAAGCCGCAGTACCACTTTCCTCCACCAACGGAAGCTCACAGAGAGAATCAGCCGAAGTACCACTTGTGACCACAGGAGGGAGCTCTGCCACAGAATTCACAACAGTACCCCCCCCTTGAGGAGGGGTCACCGAACCCTCACCAGAGCCCCCAGGACGACCAGGATGAGCCATATGAAAGGCACGAACAAGATCGGGAGCATGAACATCAGAGGCAAAGACCCAGGAATTATCTTCCTGAGCATAACCCTTCCACTTAACCAGATACTGGAGTTTCCGTCTTGAAACACGAGAATCCAAAATCTTCTCCACAATATACTCCAACTCCCCCTCCACCAAAACCGGGGCAGGAGGATCAACAGATGGAACCATAGGTGCCACGTATCTCCGCAACAATGACCTATGGAATACGTTATGTATGGAAAAGAATCTGGAAGGGTCAGACGAAAAGACACAGGATTAAGAACCTCAGAAATCCTATACGGACCAATGAAACGAGGTTTAAACCTAGGAGAGGAAACCTTCATAGGAATATGACGAGAAGATAACCAAACCAAATCCCCAACACGAAGTCGGGGACCCACACAGCGTCTGCGATTAGCGAAACGTTGAGCCTTCTCCTGGGACAAGGTCAAATTGTCCACTACATGAGTCCAAATCTGCTGCAACCTGTCCACCACAGTATCCACACCAGGACAGTCCGAAGACTCAACCTGCCCTGAAAAGAAACGAGGATGGAACCCAGAGTTGCAGAAAAACGGCGAAACCAAGGTAGCCGAGCTGGCTCGATTATTAAGGGCGAACTCAGCCAAAGGCAAAAAGGACACCCAGTCATCCTGATCAGCAGAAACAAAGCATCTCAGATATGTTTCCAAGGTCTGATTGGTTCGTTCGGTCTGGCCATTAGTCTGAGGATGGAAAGCCGAGGAAAAAGACAAGTCAATGCCCATCCTACCACAAAAGGCTCGCCAAAACCTCGAAACAAACTGGGAACCTCTGTCAGAAACGATATTCTCTGGAATGCCATGTAAACGAACCACATGCTGGAAGAACAATGGCACCAAATCAGAGGAGGAAGGTAATTTAGACAAGGGTACCAAATGGACCATCTTAGAGAAGCGATCACAGACCACCCAAATGACTGACATCTTTTGAGAGACGGGAAGATCTGAAATAAAATCCATAGAGATATGTGTCCAAGGCCTCTTCGGGACCGGCAAGGGCAAAAGCAACCCACTGGCACGAGAACAGCAAGGCTTAGCCCGAGCACAAATCCCACAGGACTGCACAAAAGAACGCACATCCCGCGACAGAGATGGCCACCAAAAGGATCTAGCCACTAACTCTCTGGTACCAAAGATTCCAGGATGACCAGCCAACACTCAACAATGAACCTCAGAGATAACTTTATTCGTCCACCTATCAGGGACAAACAGTTTCTCCGCTGGGCAACGATCAGGTTTATTAGCCTGAAATTTTTGCAGCACCCGCCGCAAATCAGGGGAGATGGCAGACACAATTACTCCCTCTTTGAGGATACCCGCCGGCTCAGATAAACCCGGAGAGTCGGGCACAAAACTCCTAGACAGAGCATCCGCCTTCACATTTTTAGAGCCCGGAAGGTACAAAATCACAAAGTCAAAACGGGCAAAAAACAGCGACCAACGAGCCTGTCTAGGATTCAACCGCTTGGCAGACTCGAGATAAGTCAAGTTCTTATGATCAGTCAAGACCACCACGCGATGCTTAGCTTCTTCAAGCCAATGATGCCACTCCTCGAATGCCCACTTCATGGCCAGCAACTCTCGATTGCCCACATCATAATTTCGCTCAGCAGGCGAAAACTTCCTGGAAAAGAAGGCGCATGGTTTCATCACTGAGCAATCAGAACTTCTCTGCGACAAAACAGCCCCTGCTCCAATCTCAGAAGCATCAACCTCGACCTGGAATGGAAGCGAAACATCTGGTTGACACAACACAGGGGCAGAAGAAAAACGACGCTTCAACTCTTGAAAAGCTTCCACAGCAGCAGAAGACCAATTGACCACATCAGCACCCTTCTTGGTCAAATCGGTCAATGGGTAAGCAATACTAGAAAAATTGCAGATGAAGCGACGATAAAAATTAGCAAAGCCCAGGAACTTTTGCAGACTTTTCAGAGATGTCAGCTGAGTCCAATCATGGATGGCTTGGACCTTAACAGGGTCCATCTCGATAGTAGAAGGGGAAAAGATGAACCCCAAAAATGAAACATTCTGAACACCAAAGAGACACTTTGATCCCTTCACAAACAAAGAATTAGCACGCAGGACCTGAAACACCGTTCTGACCTGCTTCACATGAGACTCCCAATCATCCGAGAAGATCAATATGTCATCCAAGTACACAATCAGGAATTTATCCAGGTACTCTCGGAAGATGTCATGCATAAAGGACTGAAACACTGATGGAGCATTGGCAAGTCCGAATGGCATTACTAGATACTCAAAATGGCCCTCGGGCGTATTAAATGCAGTTTTCCATTCATCGCCTCGCTTAATACGCACAAGATTATACGCACCACGAAGATCTATCTTGGTGAACCAACTAGCCCCCTTAATCTGAGCAAACAAATCAGATAACAACGGCAAGGGGTACTGAAATTTAACCGTGATCTTATTTAGAAGGCGGTAATCTATACAAGGTCTCAGCGAACCATCCTTCTTGGCTACAAAAAAGAACCCTGCTCCTAATGGCGACGATGACGGGCGAATATGCCCCTTCTCCAAGGACTCCTTCACATAACTCCGCATAGCGGCGTGCTCAGGCACAGATAAATTAAACAGTCGACCTTTTGGGAATTTACTACCAGGAATCAAATCGATAGCACAATCACAATCCCTATGCGGAGGTAGGGTATCGGACTTGGGCTCATCAAATACATCCCGGTAATCAGACAAGAACTCTGGAACCTCAGAAGGGGTGGATGACGAAATAGACAGAAATGGGACATCACCATGTACCCCCTGACAACCCCAGCTGGACACAGACATGGATTTCCAATCTAATACTGGATTATGGACTTGTAGCCATGGCAACCCCAACACGACCACATCATGCAGATTATGCAACACCAGAAAGCGAATAACCTCCTGATGTGCAGGAGCCATGCACATGGTCAGCTGGGTCCAGTACTGAGGCTTATTCTTGGCCAAAGGCGTAGCATCAATTCCTCTCAATGGAATAGGATACTGCAAGGGCTCCAAGAAAAAAACACAACGCCTAGCATACTCCAAGTCCATCAAATTCAGGGCAGCGCCTGAATCCACAAATGCCATGACAGAATACGATGACAAAGAGCAGATCAAGGTAACGGACAGAAGAAATTTTGACTGTACCGTACCAATGGTGGCAGACCTAGCGAACCGCTTAGTGCGCTTAGGACAATCAGAGATAGCATGAGTGGAATCACCACAGTAGAAACACAGCCCATTCAGACGTCTGTGTTCTTGCCGTTCAACTCTGGTCAAAGTCCTATTGCACTGCATAGGCTCAGGTTTAAGCTCAGGTAATACCGCCAAATGGTGCACAGATTTACGCTCACGCAAGCGTCGACCGATCTGAATGGCCAAAGACATAGACTCATTCAGACCAGCAGGCATAGGAAATCCCACCATGACATCCTTAAGGACTTCAGAGAGACCCTTTCTGAAAATAGCTGCGAGCGCACCTTCATTCCATTGAGTGAGTATGGACCACTTTCTAAATTTCTGACAATATACCTCTATCTCATCCTGACCCTGACACAGAGCCAGCAAATTTTTCTCTGCCTGATCCACTGAATTAGGTTCATCGTACAGCAATCCGAGAGCCAGGAAAAACGCATCGATATTACTTAATGCAGGATCTCCTGACGCAAGAGAAAATGCCCAGTCCTGAGGGTCGCCACGTAAAAAAGAAATAATGATCCTAACTTGTTGAACTGGGTCACCAGAGGAGCGAGGTTTCAAAGCTAGAAATAGTTTACAATTATTTTTGAAACTCAGAAATTTAGTTCTATCTCCAAAAAACAAATCAGGAATAGGAATTCTCTGTTCTAACATAGAATTCTGAACCACAAAGTCTTGAATATTTTGTACTCTTGCCGTGAGCTGATCCACACATGAAGACAGACCTTTAATGTCCATCGCTACACCTGTGTCCTGAACCACCCAAATGTCTAGGGGAAAAAAAAAGGCAAAACACAGTGCAGAGAAAAAAAAATGGTCTCAGAACTTCTTTTTTCCCTCTATTGAGAATCATTAGTACTTTGGGCCTCCAGTACTGTTATGATAAGGTAATTCAGTACCACAATGGACATAGAAGTCAGAGCACATACAGTGACCTGACAATAACCCAAAAACATAGAACGAGCTCTGAGACGTAGGAACTCTGCTGACCGCAATCCCTAATCCTCTCCAACCACACTAGAGGCAGCCGTGGATTGCGCCTAACGCTCCCTATGCAACTCGGCACAGCCTGAGAAACTAGCTAGCCTGAAGATAGAAAATAAGCCTACCTTGCCTCAGAGAAATACCCCAAATGAAAAGGCAGCCCCCACATATAATGACTGTGAGTTAAGATGAAAAGACAAACGTAGAGATGAAATAGATTTAGCAAAGTGAGGCCCGACTTTCTGAACAGAGCGAGGATAGGAAAGGTAACTTTGCAGTCAACACAAAACCCTACAAAAACCACGCAAAGGGGGCAAAAAGACCCTCCATACCGAACTAACGGCACGGAGGTACACCCTCTGCGTCCCAGAGCTTCCAGCTAGCAGGAAAAAACAAATAGACAAGCTGGACAGAAAAAAACAGCAAACAAAATAGCAAAGTGGAACTTAGCTATGCAGAGCAGCAGGCCACAGGAACGATCCAGGAGGAAACAGGTCCAATACTAGAACATTGACTGGAGGCCAGGATCAAAGCACTAGGTGGAGTTAAATAGAGCAGCACCTAACGACTTCACCACATCACCTGAGGAAGGAAACTCAGAAGCCGCAGTACCACTTTCCTCCACCAACGGAAGCTCACAGAGAGAATCAGCCGAAGTACCACTTGTGACCACAGGAGGGAGCTCTGCCACAGAATTCACAACACCCTTGCAAGGTTTCAGTTTCAGCCCCAACCTCCCACTTATATGCAATTTGCACACTTACAATCATACCGATGAGCTGTTCTTCCTTCTCAATGTTCTGTGAAAAACAACAGGCCATGCACCCCTGCATAAATAATTGCCCCTCACTGTGCTCCCTGCGCAAAGTATGTCCCCCACACCGTCCCTCTTTTTGTAGATGCCCTTCACACTACCCTCTCCTTTCCATACTGGTCCCCCTCTTCAAACTGTGCCCTTACACTATGTCCTCCCTTCTCACACTCCTCCTTCTGGATACTGTTCTCTCAGTACTGATCTCTAACACTGTCCCACCGCATTGCCCCCTTTCTTTACTGCCCCCAAACAATACAAAATCTCTATTCTGTGCCCCGTCCCAGTTTTTTCCACACATACTGTCTCCTCACACAATCCCTCCTGTTTTTTCACCCATCCGCCCCGCACTTTTCATAGTATTTCATTAAACTTCTCCCTATATTGTCACGTCCCCTTCTGTCCCATCACGAAATTCCCCTTTACAGTAAATCTTAGGTTTCTTCAGCTCAGTTGGAGTGCTTACTGTACCGACGTTCTCCGTGAATATGCGGAGTCAGAGAGTGGCATTGTAAAGAGAAGACATGGATCAGGCATACCTTCTCCATGACGGATCCGGAACTGTCGGGATTGTCATCCAGGTTGCATGGGGGAAAGCATAAGGCCCAGGACCGACCTTTGCACTCAGGAGTAGGGGGCATGGCTAAGATAAAAGAGCTACAGCGCACGGGAAATCAGTCCGTCTAAGTGGGAACGTGCAGCACGCAGGAGGGCAGTGTCAGGGCTCCAACTGTAGAGCATCCAGACAGAGCAGGCCCAAGCCAGAAGGGTCAGAGCTGCGACCAGAGACTGCCGACAAAGATGCATCCGATCCCCACTGACATTGCTGACCGTGAGTGACAAGTCATGTAGCCAGGACATAGATGAGCGCATGCAGCAACAGGGAATCCGGGTCACCCGCCGTGAGAGGTTTCCCGTTATACCTGCTTTCATCGTACATTGTCTCTGGACTCTGATAAGTAAAAAGACTTCTACCCTGCTCATCATTTCTCGTTCCACCGATCATCCACCAGACCCCGAGGAGTCACCGCCACCGACAGGATCCAGGACGCCATCTACTCAAGGACCACACTGGACCCCTTATGCACCAAAAACCGCATACTGATGTCGTCAGACTAAGTTTGCTATTCTTGAGCTTTCTACCCTATTCTCTTTCCCTGAGTTCCAAACCTCTTATTCATTTATACTGTTTTCCCCATTTTCTTCCTGCGAGGAGTATACCTGTTAAAGTAAACCCCACGCTAACCCTTGCTCTGCCTCCAACCCGTTACTGCATCTTACAACCTGCTCACACTTGGCGTAGTTGGCAGGATGTAGTCTACCAGCATGGAGGGGGCAGACCAAGCGTCTGGGGAGGGCCCTGGATCCAGTATTTCTCTGGGGACAATGTTGAACAACCTACCAAAATTTAATGGGAACAATATGTTGTGGAGCTGGACTGAGCGTATTAGGGGGATGATGAACATGCACCCTATGATACCCGCTCTACAGGTTGAGGTTGCCATGATGGCCCTGGAAGGAGAGGTGAGGGATTCAGTGATGCTAAGACCTCCCCGACAGCGGGATACGTTTGACAAAGTTACGTATACTGGAGGAAACACATGGGGACCCCACAGACATAGGGGAGCTGTGCATGCTGCTGTTTAACCGGGTTCAAAGAGAGGGAGATACAGTGACACAGTACATGAATGTATTGCAGGAAATTCACACTGCCATATCCAGGAAAGATGGCGTGGGGATAGGGTCTGTTGACAGTGCTGCGTGACCAGTTAGTGACCGGGTTGAGATGCGCTGCTGAATCAGGCCCTGCGGGAGCAATTGCGTGTGAACCCACACATGACTTTTGCAGAAGTTGGAGGTGAGACGCACGCGTGCGTGAGCAAGAAGGGGGTGACAGTTTGGGTGGTGAAGGTCCGGAGTGGAGAGGTAGCCATGATTGTAATTGCTGCACCAGGATGGGTGGAAGATTTGTGGCAAGAAATCCAAGTGATGAGGGAAGATTTGACAGAAACTAAAAATAAGGTGACCTCACTGAGCACTTTTGGTAGCAGAGCTTTCTCAGAATCATGACGGGGCGAAAGAGCATCTAGACTGGAGGAACTTCCTACCTGCTTCCTCTGTGGAGAACTGGGGCATGTGGCCCAGGTTTGCCCACAACGGGGGTGACCACTCCAGCGTCGTCGGTTAAACTTGGAGGCTCCAAGGCTGGGGGATGCCACCCGGAGCCAGGACAGCCAGTAAGAATAACCAGAAGTCTCACCAATTTAGTTTCAGTGTGTCCTTTAGTCTGGGCCAAGATAGATGGATGGGCCGTACGCTGCCTGGTGGATACCGGTTCCCAAGTCACTACGATGCCTGACATATTTCAGAAATAATTTTCCTGAAGCGATGAGGCCTGAGTGGGTAATAAAGTTGACTGCTGCCAATCAGCTCCCAATCCCGGTTGCAGGGGTAGCATGGATGCAAATTAGGGTCTGTGGCAAAGACCTGGGCCGCAAAGGTGTGGTACTGACTGAGCCGACACTGAGCGTGGATATACTGTTACCCTGGGGATGAATATGCTTAAGTAGTTTGGAGGTTTGTTTATCAATGAATCCCCAGACCTGTTTCTGAAACAATGGAGCCCGTAAATGCCTCAAAGGAAAATATTTCAACAGTTGATAAGGACGGATCAAGCGCAAGAGGTCTCCTGCAATGGAAAAGTGCTGGGAAAAGTGATCATTCTGGCTAGGAGCAATCTTGAAATACCTCCAGGGCAGACTGCGCTTTCCAGGCCTGCACCCCTCTGGAAGGAGTTGAAGTACAACTAGAGCCAGCTGCTATGGAGAACCTACCACCAGAACCCCTAGTTGCCCAGACCTTGGCTACAGTACGTGATGGGAAGGTACCTGTGTGATGCGTAAATTTGAGAGAAGACACACTGACACTTCCCCCCAGGAGGGAGAGAGAGCTCCTTCGGCATGCCGACAATTTGCACTGGTACCACCACAGACCGTCCAATTGATGGCAAAAAAGGAGACCCTTGGACCATAGCTGTTGAAGCCCATCTGGTGTCAGAACCCCTACAACAAAAAAAGGACAAAGGATCTTAGAACAAATGCGGGCTGAACTAACAGAGCTCCCACTGTGACAGATACAGCAGGAGGAAGATGTACTCGGACACAATCAAAATGGATTCGCTCATCATGAGGATGATTTTAGCTGTACCACTGCAATCGCTCACGAAATCCCAACAGGCAATGCTGTGCCTGTAAGAGAACGCTATCATCAAATTACTCCATAGCTGTACCAGGAGGTGAAAGGGATGCTCACACAGATGTTACAGAACGGTGTCATCTGGGAAAGCCAAAGCCTGTGGGCTGCTCCCATAGTCCTAGTACGGATGAAGGACGGCACTCTGAGATTCTGTGTGGACAAGTTAAATGCCTGCACTGTGCGAGATTCGTACCTGTTACCCCATATTGAGTCCTTATCCACTCAGTGACCTGCGAGATACTTCTCTACACTAGATCTGGCCAGTGGCTATTGGCAAGTGCCGCTGTCAGAACACGACCGAGCAAAGACAGCCTTTATACTACCCATGGGCTTGTTTTAGTTTAACAGAATTCCGTTCGGGCTGGCTAACGCTCCTGGAACTCTTCAGCGACTCATGGAGAGGTGTTTGGGTGATTTAAACTTCGAAGCCACTTTGATCTACCTAGATGATATCATTTTGTATGCCGCCATGTTCGAAGAACACCTACAGCGTTTAGAACAAGCACTGTGCCAGCTCTAGAGACATGGGCTGAAGGTAAAACCGTTCAAGTGCCATCTGTTCTGCACCCAGATCGAATACCTAGGACATGTGGTTTCTGCGGAAGGAGTACCGCCGTCTCGGGAAAAGATTGCAGCAGTACAAGATTGGCCCACCCCGAAGACTGTGAAGGATGTCTGGGCCTTTCTGAGATTAACCGGGTACTATCGACGATTCGTGAAAGACTTCGTCAACCAGTTATTAAAGCTGCTGAGAGGAGTCCCATCTGGAGCCAAGATGTAATAGCCAGGTAATTCAGTGGAGAAAGCATTTCAAGCCTTGAAAGTGGCTTTGACAGAAGCACCTGTCCTGGCCTACGCCGACTTCTCTCAACCCTTCATCCTACATACTGATGGAAGCTTGCATGGACTCGGAGCTCTGTTGTCGCAGATCGCAGATTCAGGTCAGGAAAGAGCGGGTGATTGCTTACACGAGTCGTTCTCTCCATGACTCTGAACGCAATCCAGACAACTACAGTTCGTTCAAGGGATGGGAGAAGGAGAAGACCCGGATCAGGCATACCTACTCTATGACGGATCCAGGATTGTCACCCAGGTTGCACAAGGGAAAGCATAAGGCCCCAGACCGACCTTTGCACTTGGGAGTAGGGGGCACGGCTAAGATAAAAGAGCTGCTGCAGTGCTCGGGAAATCAGTCAGTCTTAGCAGGAATGTGCAGCGCGCAGGAGGGCAGTGTCAGGGCTCCTACTGTAGCGCATCCAGACAGAGCAGGCCCAAGCCAGAATTGTCTGGGAGCCACGACCAGAGACTGCCGACAAAGACGTATCCGATCCCCTCTGACAGTGAGTGACAAGTCACACAGTCGGGACATAGACGCACACGCACCGAGGGGGAATCTGGGTCGCCCGCTGTGAGAGGTTTCCTGTTATACTGGCTTTCCATCACACATTGTCTCTGGACTCTGACAAGGAAAAAGACTGTGTTATACCCTGCTCGTCATTTCTCGTCCCACCGATCGTCCACCGGACCCCGAGGAGTCACTGCCGCTGCCTTGATCCAGAACGCCATCTTCTCCAAGACCACACCGGACCCCTTACGCACCACAGCCTTGGCGCCAACGCTCACATCCCGAAAACCGTATTCTGACGTCGTCAGACTGAAACGTTTGCTATTCTTGAACTTTCTACCCTATTTACAACCCCTGTTTTCCCTACCTCTTGTTCAATTATACTGTTTCCCCATTTTCTCCCTGCAAGGAGTATACCTGTTAAAGTAAGCCCCACGCTAACCCTTGCTCTGCCTCCGATCCGTTACTGCATCTTGCAACCTGCTCACAGCGTCAGCAGCGAGATCAGATAACCTGTTGATGAAGCTGACGTCGCCCCCTTTTCAGGAAGTGCTGGCATTCAGGGCTTCAATTGTACTCATGCCTGAAGACGTGAGTACAAATGATTGCTGAGCGCCGGGGTCAAAAAGCAGCCACCTGGATGGCACCTCATGCACCAGACGGCGATCTCCTGCCTTGCCAGTTGCACCCAGGGCAAATGCCCCACCTAAATCCCCCTAGATATGCAGTAAAAGTTAATTTAACTACAAGATTTTGAAGTAGCGTTTCTCGAAACATTTTATGATAATCATACCTTTGTGACAGTCATCCGATCATTTCATGAACAAGTAAACTTTCATTTGTTATTGAAATTATTTTGTGCTGCATAAAAGATCATCGTCCTCAGCTGCAAATTGTCCTGTGTAAACAGGACCTGCTTAGCCAAGAACAATGGAAGCCTATGTGCACTGAATGATCTACTGCAGTTTATTCAGTGTGCATCTGAGGCATAGTCTGCATGTAAAAACAGGCCATTAACCCCTTATCGATATCTGCCGTACTTACACCCGTGCTACAGACTTGCGCCATATGCTGTATGAGTATGGACAGACTGACTGCGTTTCCCCTTGAAAACCAAGTGTTGTGTACTGTCATGTGAATTGTCTTCTGCGTCTTTTGTAAATATTGTGTAATATGATACGGTAAGTGTTAATATTAATGTAAAGTATAATATGCATAGTGCTATAAGATAGGTAGTATAATGCGATTGTGTTTGGGATTAGCCCGCAGTGGGAGGGGTTTGTGTGGGAGGGCCTGATCTTAGGAAGAGCGTCTGCTTCCCTCTAGGAAGGGAGATAGGATCTGGAGTGCAGAGTGAGTGGACAGAAAGGTCCAAATAGAGCAGTGCTGCTTACTGAGGTGACCCAAAAATGAGCGGCAACTGAATAGGAAGGATAACAAGATGCTGAAGATAAGTGACTAAGAGAGACAGAGTGGCATTCTGGCGACGGGTCCGAGGAGGGGACGCCTAGCCATGAGACCTTAGGCTTGCAACATTGAGAGGTAATGAACAGGACTGAGTACAGGGGATAGAGAAGGATCCTGTTGGCCTAATGCATATTGATCTGTATGTATTGCAACAACTATTGTTTGTTTAATATGATGTGATTTATATATCTGCATGCATATTGTTCACATGTCAGCAAAGTTAAAAAAAAAAAGGAGTCCTCATTTACAGACAGGATGTTCCTCCTCCCCTTCCCTGTGAGCACATTTCTTGTGTGGAGCTGAAACTGAAAGCACAGCAGATCTGTCTCTCTCAGAAACCAGATTGATCCTGTTCTCATGTTTTAAGCGGGATATTCTTAATTCTTAATAAATGAACATTCTCTGTTGCTCGTTGTGGACATCACGCTGATTAACCCGCTGCTAACAGGTTATGGGCCCAGGGGTCAAAGCAATCCCAAACCTCCAGAGCACAGAGATAGAAAGACAACAGCAAACTGAGAAGAAGTAAAATGGCCGCCAGCAGCAACTCCACAAAGTTTACAGTGCCAAGCCTGAATAACCAGAACTACCAATCCTGGAAATTCAAGTTGAAGATGCTGCTGATAAGAGAAGGTACGTGGAAATACACTCAGGACCCTAAGCCTGACCCAGTACCACAGGAATGGCTAGAAATGGATCAGAAAGCACAGAGCACCATATCAATCAGTATAGAGGATGATCAGATTGTGCATGTGTGTAAGTGTGAATCTGCAAAGGAAATGTGGGAGCAGTTGCAGAAAGTACATGAGAGAATAAATTTAAGTAATAAACTCTATCTAATGAGAAAGCTGTATCAGTCTAAGCTACACAATGACCAGGACATGCAGGACTACATTAGAAATACTCTGGAGACCGTAGAGCGCCTGCGGGGCATTGGGGAAGATATGAAGGACTTCCATGTAGCAGCACTATTACTTAGTGGTCTCCCAGAAAGCTATGACACTCTGGTAACTGCACTAGATGCACGCCCAGATGATGAGCTGACATTGGAATACGTCAGAGGAAAGCTTGTAGATGAATACAGGTCCTTCTCAAAAAATTAGCATATAGTGTAAAATTTCATTATTTACCATAATGTAATGATTACAATTAAACTTTCATATATTATAGATTCATTATCCACCAACTGAAATTTGTTAGGTCTTTTATTGTTTTAATACTGATGATTTTGGCATACAACTCCTGATAACCCAAAAAACCTGTCTCAATAAATTAGCATATTTCACCCATCCAATCAAATAAAAGTGTTTTTTAATAACAAACAAAAAAACCATCAAATAATAATGTTCAGTTATGCACTCAATACTTGGTCGGGAATCCTTTGGCAGAAATGACTGCTTCAATGCGGCGTGGCATGGAGGCAATCAGCCTGTGACACTGCTGAGATGTTATGGAGGCCCAGGATGCTTCAATAGCGGCCTTAAGCTCATCCAGAGTGTTGGGTCTTGCGTCTCTCAACTTTCTCTTCACAATATCCCACAGATTCTCTATGGGGTTCAGGTCAGGAGAGTTGGCAGGCCAATTGAGCACAGTAATACCATGGTCAGTAAACCATTTACCAGTGGTTTTGGCACTGTGAGCAGGTGCCAGGTCATGCTGAAAAATGAAATCTTCATCTCCATAAAGCATTTCAGCCGATGGAAGCATGAAGTGCTCCAAAATCTCCTGATAGCTAGCTGCATTGACCCTGCCTTTGATGAAACACAGTGGACCAACACCATCACTGACTGTGGGTACTTGACACTGGACTTCAGGCATTTTGGCATTTCCTTCTCCCCAGTCTTCCTCCAGACTCTGGCACCTTGATTTCCGAATGACATGCAAAATTTGCTTTCATCAGAAAAAAGTACTTGGGACCACTTAGCAACAGTCCAGTGCTGCTTCTCTGTAGCCCAGGTCAGGCGCCTCTGCCGCTGTTTATGGTTCAAAAGTGGCTTTACCTGGGGAATGCGGCACCTGTAGCCCATTTCCTGCACACGCCTGTGCACGGTGGCTATGGATGTTTCCACACCAGACTCAGTCCACTGCTTCCTCAGGTTCCCCAAGGTCTGGAATCGGTCCTTCTCCACAATCTTCCTCAGGGTCCGGTCTCCTCTTCTCGTTGTACAGCGTTTTCTGCCACATTGTTTCCTTCCAACAGACTTACCATTGAGGTGCCTTGATACAGCACTCTGGGAACAGCCTATTTGTTGAGAAATTTCTTTCTGGGTCTTACCCTCTTGCTTGAGGGTGTCAATGATGGCCTTCTTGACATCTGTCAGGTCGCTAGTCTTACCCATGATGGGGGTTTTGAGTAATGAACCAGGCAGGGAGTTTATAAAAGCCTCAGGTATCTTTTGCATGTGTTTAGAGTTAATTAGTTGATTCAGAAGATTAGGGTAATAGGTCGTTTAGAGAACCTTTTCTTGATATGCTAATTTATTGAGACAGGTTTTTTGGGTTATCAGGAGTTGTATGCCAAAATCATCAGTATTAAAACAATAAAAGACCTGACAAATTTCAGTTGGTGGATAATGATTCTATAATATATGAAAGTTTAATTGTAATCATTACATTATGGTAAATAATTAAATTTTACACTATATGCTAATTTTTTGAGAAGGACCTGTATAAGAGAAAGGCAGAAAATGTGAGCAGCAAGATATGTAACAAGGAAACTGCTTTACAAACACATGATGTACCCACCAGCAAAAATCACCCTAAAGAGACACGTGAATGTTTTGTATGCAAGAAGCCAGGTCATTTAAAAGCTGAATGCAGAGTCTGGAAAGCTAAAATGAGTCAGTTGAAAAAGCAAAACAGCCAACAGAGAGTTAAGAGTGCTGTATCTGGAAACAATGATTCGGCAAATACTGAAGCTGCATTCACATCAGTCAATGCATTTAAATCAAAGCATGCGTGGTGTATAGATTCTGGTGCAACCAGTCACATGACCAATGATAGAGACTTCTTTACCAAGCTTAACCAAAATAAGTCAGAGAAAGTGATAATGGCAAACGGTCAGTGCATGAACTCAGAAGGCATAGGAGACGGTTATATTGATTGTAACATCTCTGCAACACAAAGTAGAAGGATCCATGTAAAGGATGTACTATATGTGCCTAGTCTTGAAAGTAATCTATTATCTGGGAAAAAGCTCACAAAACAAGGTAATGAAGTTACATTTAAGGAAGATAGCTGCATCATCTCAAAGGAGGGTCACACATTAGCAAAAGGAAAAATCGGAGATGAACTGTATCAGTTGAAATGTAAAGAGTGTGTATGCACAGCTAAGCAAGAACTGCACAAGAACTGTATTCATGTATGGCACAGGCGGCTTGCGCATAGAGACCCAGAAGCAATAAGAAAGTTATTTTAAGAACAATTAGCTGATAATATTACAATTGATTCATGTAATCAGACAATGAGGTGTTCCAGCTGTATCAAAGGGAAAATGTCCAGAAAGGCCTTTCCAAAGAAAAGTACTACAAGAACAGAACAACCCCTAGATTTAGTACACACGGATATCTGTGGTCCAATGCGTACTCAGACCCCTGGAAAGAAGAGATATTTTCTTACATTTATTGATGACAATTCAAGATATACAGTTGTCTGTTTACTTCACAGCAAAAATGAAGTTCCAGAGAAACTTGGAATATATCTAGCTGAAGTACACAAGTTTGGAAGAATGCCAAAAACTTTACGTGCAGATAATGGAACTGAGTATACAAGTAATGAAACACAGCATTTTAAAGAAAAATGGAATCATATTTCAAACTACTGTATCATACAACCCTGAGCAAAATGGTGTAGCAGAAAGAAGGAACCGGACACTCTGTGAAAGCGCAAGAAGTATGTTATTTGATGCTAATTTGCCTACAGTATATTGGGGCGAAGCTATTATGACGGCTTGTTATCTTCAGAACAGACTACCAAGTAAAGCAACAGAGAAAACTCCATTTGAGCAATGGAATGGTACAAAACCAAAACTACAACACATAAGGATTTTCGGAAGTAAAGCATTTGCACATGTTCCCAAAGAAAAACGAACTAAGTGGGAATCTCATGCCAAGGAAGGCATCCTGGTAGGCTACAGTGAAACCCAGAGGTTATAGAATTTTACACCCAGAGACAAACAAGGTCACAATAAGTAAAGATGTAGTGTTTGATGAAAACTTCGTGTCACCCAAGTTTTATGACATTATGCCAGTAGTCCAGATGAAACAACAACAACAATCTCAATCACAATTACAAGACAACGAAGAAAAGAATGTAGAAGTCTGGCTGGACTCTTCAAACACTGAAGGAACAACAAAAGGCTTAAGTGAACCTGAAATTAGACGGTCGTCAAGATCAAACAAAGGAATACCAGCTAAACGTTTATCCTACATTGTGAAGACACTGCCTGAGTCAGAACCACAGTCATGGGATGAAATGCAGAAACTACCCGCCCATGAAAGAACAAAGTGGATCAATGCCGCAAATGAAGAAATGAACTCGCTTCATCAACTTCAAACTTGGAAACTCACTGAGTTACCACAGGATAAAAAGGCAATTAAGTGTAAATGGGTATTTAAAACCAAATATGATTCTGAAGGTAAAGTCCACAAATTTAAAGCGAGGTTGGTCGCAAAAGGATATTCTCAAAAATATGGCGAAGACTATGATGCTACTTTTTCCCCGGTCGCTAAGCAGACAACATTTAGAGCATTGTTAGCAGTAGCTGCAGTACAAAGGATGTTTGTCAGACATTTGGATATCAAAACTGCATTTTTAAATGGTGACTTTGAGGAGGACTTATACATGACTCAACCTGAAGGTTATGTAAAGGAAGGTGAACAGAATCTTGTTTGCAAACTACAAAAATCTCTTTATGGTCTTAAGCAATCGGCGAGAGCATGGAACTCTAAAATGAACAAAGCCTTGTTAGAAGAAGGATTTAAAAGAGGTCAAGCGGATCCATGACTGTACACGAGATATACAGATGGAAAATGGATGTATATTCTCTTATGTGTGGACAATGTAATTGTAGTTCATCAAGAAGAAGCTGAAATTGGGAAAATTACTAACATTTTGAACCAGCATTTTGAAACGAAAGACCTAGGAAATGTGACATATTATCTAGGAATCCACATCCAGAGAGAGGAAGATGGAAGTTTTCTTTTAAATCAAAGTGCAAAGATTAATTCGATTTTGGATCAGTTCGGAATGACGGAAGCCAAAGGTGTATCAACGCCAATGGAATCATCCTACCTGAAACTGGAAGATGACCTGTTGCCTAACAATGAGAAATATCGGCAGGCAGTGGGGGCACTTCTATATATATCAACTACGACTCGTCCGGATATTACAACAGCAGTTGGAATATTGTGCAGATATGTGGAGAAACCGCGCCAAAAGGACTGGAATGCCGTTAAAAGAGTTCTCCAATATTTAAAAGGGACACAAAGTGTAAATTTAAAAATATCTGCAGCATGAAATCTAAAACTCACCGGCTATGTTGACTCAGATTGGGCTGGTGATTCGCAAGATCGTAAATCCACAAGCGGATATGTATTTAAACTTGGAGAAAGTTCAATCTCCTGGTCTAGTAGAAAACAAGTATCTGTTGCTTTGTCATCTACAGAAGCTGAGTATGTATCCGCAGCCTATGCAAGTCAGGAGATCATTTGGCTAAGACAACTGATGGATGATCTTGGTAAACTGTTAACTCAGCCAACGGTGATATATGAGGACAACCAAGGATGCATTAAATGTGCATGCAGTGAAAAGATCAGTGCTAGAACTAAGCACATCGACGTCAGATGTTATCATCTACGTGATTTAATAGATCATGGAGTAATTCAGTTTGTTTATTGTGAAACTGATAAAATGTTAGCTGATATTTTGACCAAGCCATTGCCACGACCTAGGTTCCAAGAATTGAGAACCACTATAGCAGCGGGTTAATCAGCGTGATGTCCACAACGAGCAACAGAGAATGTTCATTTATTAAGAATTAAGAATATGGGACTGACAGAATAAGTAGTTGTTGAGTGGGGGTGTTGGCCTAATGCATATTGATCTGTATGTATTGCAACAACTATTGTTTGTTTAATATGATGTGATTTATATATCTGCATGCATATTGTTCACATGTCAGCAAAGTTAAAAAAAAAAAAAAAGGAGTCCTCATTTACAGACAGGATGTTCCTCCTCCCCTTCCCTGTGAGCACATTTCTTGTGTGGAGCTGAAACTGAAAGCACAGCAGATCTGTCTCTCTCAGAAACCAGATTGATCCTGTTCTCATGTTTTAAGCTGGATATTCTTAATTCTTAATAAATGAACATTCTCTGTTGCTTGTTGTGGACATCACGCTGATTAACCCGCTGCTAACAGATCCCGAGCAGACGTTCCAGGGCACCAGTAGTGGAATAAATAGAACGCAGAACCGCTGAACAAGTAAAAGAGATTTGTTGATCAAGACTGTAGCATTAAAGCTTAATGTAATGTGCCACAGCACCTGAGACAAGTGCCTCACCCACAGGTACTGCCCTGCGCCACGTTGCATACAAAGTGGACTAACGCATACCCAGCAGAAAATAGCTGTGACACATAGCTAGGACCTGCCTCTAACAGCTGTGGCTCGAGCATAGCTTCACCCATGACTGTTAACCTATTAAATGCTGCTGTCAAACTCTGACAGCAGCATTATCAGCACTCCTGCATGGGGAAGTTTCATACTATGCTCCCATCGGCGCCTCCCTGACACGATCATGGGGGGCCGATGGGTAGCTGTAATAGCCGAATGTCTCTTGAAGACCTCCGTGCCTGTCGTAACGGAGCTCCTAGAAAACCTAGCCTGTAGCTGGTCTTCAAAGGAAACCATGATTTTAATGATATGTGGCAATACTGTGGTATCGTTGGGTATAGTACAAGCGATCAGACAATCACAGTTTCAATGCCCCTGCGGAGACTAATCAATACAGTAAAAAAAATTTGGGTGCTCGCATTACAGCAAAATATGCTGTGAGAAATGATCAAACTCTCATGTATTTCCCAAAATGGTATCAATAAAAATGTGTGGCCCCACAAAAAGTAAGACCTCATACAGCTCTTATCAGCCAAAAAATAAAAAACGTTACGGGTGTTGGAAAATGACACAATTGGAAAAAAAATCAGACACTTGCAAAAAAATATATATTTTTATATCACTAAATAATAAAAAAAAACAAGTTTGGTATTGCTGTAATCAGGGAAGGACTGGGACTGAGATTCAGCCCTGGCAAGTGAAATCACACAGGTCCTATTACCAATATTTCTAAAAATACCAATAATATTGCTATACAAGATTAAATAATTATATCAAAATAATATTATTGAAATATTACAAATACCAACAAACCATAATCAAAATATTACCAGCATATATAATATTGATTATAATACCACCATAATGCACATTGAATGGGTTAAGGTTAAAGTCTATGTAACTTCAGACTTCTGAATCCTCATAGCGCACACTGAGGATTCTCCAGGGGCGGTATTAGGAGCGGCCATCATGTGATCACACGTATGCGATTTTCACAGTGGACCCTTTGGGTCGTGATACCAACCCACCCTGGGTGAGCTGATCTAGTGAGGACCTATACAGGGAACATCAGGGGCAGACCCAGAGAGGTAAAGCTCCGCGACTGCTGGTACCAGGAGGTCGTCTCGAAGAAGGCACATGAGGAACAGAAGTAAGCAGCGCGAGAACGGAGAAGCACACTGGGTTTGGTAAATGATGTAATGAGAAAAAAATTAAAAACTCTAGAATTATGTCTTATTGGGTTGCTGCAACATTGCAATAAAATGCAATAACGGGCGATCTAAACATCATATGTACCCAAAAATGGTATTAATAAAAATGTCACCTCAGCGAGCAAAATATAAGCCCTCACACAGCACAATATCATGCAAAATGGAGAAGCTACAGGTAAAAAAAGAATCCAATTCATGGTATCTACAAATTCGTAATGACCTGGAGAATCATAATGGCAGGTCAGTTTTAGCATTTAGTCAACATGGTAAAAAAAATTGTGCACTTTTTTTGCAATCTCACCACACTTGGATTTTTGTTCCTGTTTTCCAGGACACTATATGGTAAAATCAATGGTGCCGTTCAAAAGTTGTCCCGCAAAAAGAAAACCCTCACATCGCCATTTTGACAGAAAAATAAAAAAGTTATGGCTCTTAGAAGGAGGGGATCAAAAAAGGAAAATAGAAAAAAACTAAAAAACCCAAGGTGATAAAGGGGTTAAAAACAGGCAGTGAAATGTTTTACCCCACATAAAGTATCATCTGTGATCTGTTGCTGTAATGTCTGTATACACTTTTGTTTCCCCCCTGCCCAGCACCTGGGGTATGATCAGACCATGTTCCTGCACAGTCAGACACAGACATTCAATTGTGAAAGTTATCATTAATTCAAGATCTATTGATTAAAATGAAGTTTTGTTCATCGGAAAACCCATTTAAAGAGAACCTGTCACCAAGTTTGGCCAATATGAGTAACAGCCACCCCCTTTCAGGGCTGATATACAGCATTCTATAATGCTGTATATAAGCCCCCAACCTGAACTGTAAGAGAATAAAAATATCTTTTATTATACTCACCTACGGTGGTCTGGTCTGAGAGGTGTCACTCTTCTTGGTCCACCCTGTTGAGGGCAGAGCAAAGTCCGCCAGTGTGCAGGAGCTGGGACTCTCTGAACTTTCCTGGTGCCTGCGCACTGCAGTACTTTATTCTGCCTTCAACAGGGCAGATAAGTACGCCTGCGCAGGAGCGCGATTCCGGGGAGCCTGTGTGGATGATGCAGGGACGCGTCATCCACGTGAAGCAAGCAAGAGGATGAGTATTGTAAGAAGATGGGAGGCACCGGACCAGGACCAGCAACACCCATCGGACTGGACCGCCCCCCAGGTCAGTATAATAAAAAGTTTATTTTTCTTCTCTTACAGGACGGATCAGGGGCTTATCTCTGCCACACAGAGTTCTAGCAGCAAACACATCTCTACAACAACTGTTAAGAGGAGACTTTGTGCAGCAGGCCTTCATGGTAATATAGCTGCTAGGAAACCACTGCTAAGGACAGGCAACAAGCAGAAGAGACTTGTTTGGGCTAAAGAACACAAGGAATGGACATTAGACCAGTGGAAATTTGTGCTTTGTTCTGATGAGTCCAAATTTGAGATCTTTGGTTCCAACCACCGTGTTTTTGTGCGACGCAGAAAAGGTGAACGAATGGACTCTACTTGCCTGGTTCCCACCGTGAAGCATGGAGGAGGAGGTGTGATGATGTGGTGGTGCTTTGCTGGTGACACTGTTGTGGACTTATTCAAAATTGAAGGCATACTGAACCAGCATGGCTACCACAGCATCTTGCAGCGGCATGCTATTCCATCCGGTTTGCGTTTAGTTGGACCATCATTTATTTTTCAACAGGACAATGACCCCAAACACACCTCCAGGCTGTAAAGGCTATTTGACCAAGAAGGAGAGTGATGGCGTGCTACTACAGATGACCTGGCCTCCACAGTCACCAGACCTGAACCCAATCGAGTTGTTCGGGGTGAGCTGGACCGCGGGGTGAAGGCAAAAGTGCCAACAAGTGCTAAGCATCTCTGGGAACTCCTTCAAGATTGTTGGAAGACCATTTCCAGTGACTACCTCTTGAAGCTCATCAAGAGTGTGCAAAGCAGTCATCAAAGCAAAAGGTGGCTACTTTGAAGAACCTAGAATATAAGACATATTTTCAGTTGTTTCACACTTTTTTGTTAAGTATATAATTCCACATGTGTTAATTCATAGTTTTGATGCCTTCAGTGTGAATTTACAATTTTCATAGTCATGAAAATACAGAAAAATCTTTAAATGAGAAGGTGTGTCCAAACTTTTGGTCTTTACTGTATATATATATATATATATATATATATATATATATATATATGTGTATATATATATATGCATGTATATGTACAGTGCCTTGCGAAAGTATTCGTCTCCCTGGAACTTGCAGCAAACTCACTCCAGAAGTTCATTGTGGATCTCTGAATGATCAAATGTTGTCCTAAATGCCTAATGATGATAAATATAATCCACCTGTGTGTAATCAAGTCTCCATATAAATGCACCTGCTCTGTGATAGTCTCAGGGTTCTGTTTGAAGCACATTGAGCATCATGAAGAACAAGGAACACAACAGGCAGGTCCTTGATACTGTTGTGGAGAAGTTTAAAGCCGGATTTGGATACAAAATGATTTCCAAAACTTTAAGCATCCCAAGGAACACTGTGCAAGCGATCATATTGAAATGGAAGGAGTATCATACCACTGCAAATCTACCATGACCCGGCTGTCCCACTAAACTTTCATCTTAAACAAGGAGAAGACTGATTAGAGAGAGATGCAGCCAAGAGGCCCATGATCACTCTGGATGAACTGCAGAGATTGAGGTGGGACAGTCTGTCCATAGGACAACAATCAGTCATACACTGCACAAATTAGGCCTTTATGGAAGAGTGGCAAGAAGAAAGCCTTTTCTCAATGATATCCATAAAAAGTGTTGTTTAAAGTTTGCAACAAGCCACCTGGGAGACACACCAAACATTTGGAAGAAGGTGCTCTGGTCAGATGAAACCAAATTCGAACTTTTTGGCAACAATGCCAAACGATATGTTTGGCGTAAAGGCAACACAGCTCATCACCCTGAACACACCATCCCCACTGTCAAACATGGTAGTGGCAGCATCATGTTTGGGCCTGCTTTTCTTCAGCCGGGACAGGGAAGATGGTTAAAATTGATGGGAAGATGGATGGAGCCAAATACAGGACCATTTTTGCAGAAAACCTGTAGGAGTGTTCAAAAGACCTGAGACTGGGACGGAGATTTGTCTTCCAACAAGACTATGATCCAAAACATAAAGCAAAATCTACAATGGAATTGTTCACAAATAAATGCATCCAGGTGTTAGAATGGCCAAGTCAAAGTCCAGACCTCAATCCAATCGAGAATCTGTGGAAAGAGCTGAAAACTTCTGTTCACAAACGATCTCCATCAAACCTCACTGAGCTCGAGCTGTTTGCCAAGGAAGAATGGGCAAGAATTTCAGTCTTTCGATGTACAATACTGATAGAGACATACCCCAAACGACTTCCAGCTGTAATCACAGCAAAAGGTGGTGCAACAAAGTATTAATTTAAAGGTTCCAAATAATATTGCACGCCCCACTTTTCAGTTTTTGATTTTCCACAAAAATTTAAAATAACCAATAAATTTACATTTGGTATCTTTATGTTTGAAGCATGATATGTGGGAAAAGGTTGAAAAGTTCCAGGGAGCCAAATACTTTCGCAAGGCATTTGTGTAGAAAAATATATATATTTTTTGTCTTTAACTCAATTGAGATCCTTAGAAACCTTGCCTAGTTAATTACTTCAATAACATAGTCTTTGCTTATCATTGAATCAACCAGAAAAGTTAAATTACTTCAGTTTTTTTTTTTCTAAAATCAAAGGGAATCCCACAGCTTGGACCAAATATGCCCATTACATTCTTTGTACATTTAGTGGTATCCTGTTTCTCTAATACGTTTAAAATGCCTCCTCATTCTCTATGTTCTGCATGAGAGTAGCACATTTTAATCAGTTATTTTCCTGCATCTGGGATACATCAGTTTTACCTTACTCACACATGTATAACAGCTACCTTTTAACATTTTAAAATTCTTCAATAAAAGCACTAAAATAAATTAAAGAAGAAAAAAAGCCCTATAAAAGAAATACCACCTACAAACTATTTCATTGTATTCAGAATTTTGAACAAGATAATCAGCCCAATATTTCTTATTTTAATCTGTGGAGGCTCATACAGTGCTGCTGAACAACCAATAAAAAACTAAGTATACTAAATTTGAACAGAATGTGAAACTTATACCTTGGGTAAATCAACCATCAGTCCCAATCCTAGGCTGGTTTGGAATTCGCTGAGAAAACACCCAATGCCATTCTTACATTGCGCAAACGTGAAGTAGCATTTAGGTACAAATGGACGATATTCCAAAAGTAAGATCCATGGATTAAAATCTTATTTAGCATGATGTAATGCAGCATTGGACTGGCAACATTATTGATCCCTGATAAAGGCACCAATTCAATGTCACCAAGCAGTATTTTCAGTATTTCAGTATTTTCACACACAAACTAGAATATACAGTACTCCAACTTCATTGCACATTCATAGGGAGGTAGAACTTGCGAAGAGCCAGCAGTGACATCGCTCTTACAAATCATGTCCTTCAAGTGAAGGACATGATGGAGGAGGATTAGTTGAGGGAAATCAACACTCCTTGACTGCTCACCCACTTATTTACATAGCGCAAGCCCAGGATTTAAGGTTAATTGAGAGGACGCAGACAAAGGTGTCTGGCTGTTTGGATATAAAACGTCACCAATTTGTTAGTACCGCTTAAAAAGTTCCAGGTACATTAAAATATTGCATGTATGCAAAAACCAACGCATTTCGGACATAAGGCTGTCCTTAATCATGGTATTAATACAGTGTTACAAACATGATTTAAATAGAGAAATCAGCTGAACAAGACATAACCAATTGATTGAGAAAATACAAAAACCAGTAGAGCCACGTGCACACATTGAGTGTTTGGTGAGTTTTTTACATCAACATTTGTAAGCCAAAATCAGGAGGTGGTGATAAATACAGAAGTGGTGACGTGTTTCTATTTTCCTCTGATTGTTCCACTTCTGCTTTTGAGTTACAAATACTGATGGAAAATACTGACCAAATACTCAGTGTGTGCACGTGGCCTAAGAGTGTGGAACTACTGACTAAAACAAAAGAAAACATCACCTAAGTTAATTTATTGACAAAAATTATGTCATACTCGCAAAAGAAGTTGATTTGTTGGAGATTTCAAAAACGTACCACAGGTCAGTTTTACACTGCATAAAAAAAAATATGTAAGATGCTGCAAGTTTTTGACAGTATGCAAAAATATCTAAAAATTCCCACGGGAACTTATCTTCATTCAGTTTTCCATTTTGCCCATTTTCACATGTCAGTATTTTACATCATTATATGTAAACCAAAGCTCGGTGGGAAACTACAAGGAGAAAATTGTAATGAAAAGATAGGCACCTCTTCCATCTTTTGTAACCACTCCTGTTTTTGGCTTACAAATACTGGAATAGTGATCTACATCAGTTTCCCATCAGGTTTCCATTGTTGACAACAATAATAAGATAGTATGCTGCGCTATACTACAAGGTCAAACAAAAATACGTAACCCTTATGCAAATATGAGTGAAAATGATCTATTAGCATGTTCCAAAATTAATCCATCACATCATGAACTCTGATTTTGTTAGAAATCAGCGTAGAAAATGGTTCAAGAGAAGAACACAGTGTGGGAATGTTATGATCTGGTGGCTTAGGAACAACATGAGACAAGCTCTGAAGGAGGTGGTATCTGTACTGACCGCAAACCCTGAACCTAGCAGCGCAACTAAAAATAGCCGTGGGGGGTACCTGACGCTCCCTAGACCCCTCGGCACAGCCTAAGATCTAACTTCCCCTAAAGATGGAAACAGGAAACCTATCTTGCCTCAGAGAAAATCCCCAAAGGAAAGATAGCCCCCCACAAATATTGACGGTGAGAGGAGGGGAAAATAACATACGCAGAAATGAAATCAGATTTTAGCATAGTAGGCCAGTCTAGCTTGATAGATAGGACAGGAAAGGATACTGTGCGGTCAGTATAAAAACTACAAAACAATCCACACAGAGTTTACAAAATCTCCACACCTGACTAAAGGTGTGGAGGGTAAATCTGCTTCCCAGAGCTTCCAGCTAACAGAAAAAATCCATACTGACAAGCTGGACAAATATAGAATGCACAGAACAATAAGTCCACAACATGTGGACTGAAATGAGCAAAGCCAGAACTTATCTTTGCAGAACTGGTTAGGAAACCAGGAGAATCCAAGCAGAGATGTGAATCCAGCCAGGAACATAGACAAGTGGCACAGGCTGAAGAAAGAGCCAGACTTAAATAGCGGACAATAAGTGGAGGCAGCTGATGACAGCTAACTCCAAGGAGCAGCCATACCACTACAAACCACAAGAGGGAGCCCAAGAGCAGAACTCACAAAAGTGCCACTTACAACCACCGGAGGGAGCCCAAGAGCGGAATTCACAACAGGGAAAGACTAAGTGCACCATGAAGGGATGAGAGGAAGGAAGCCCAAACACTAGGGAATGGGGAGTGGAAACCCATAAGCAGATATTATAACACCCTGCCTACCCTCCCATCCCTATGTTGGTTCCACACCAATAACCGAGCAGAAAACTTAAGCCCTGTATATCCCTAAAGCTAGGCACTGGATATGGAGGGGGGATATGAGTGCTGGTCAGTCCCCAGTGATAACTAAAGACAACAAGAGAAACAAACAAGAACAGAGGAACTTAGCTTGAGCAGACTCCAGAGAGATAACGCCAAATGTCCTCGAAGAGCAACAGAGAGGAAGTTAGCCAACAGCTACAGCTCCAAGCCTTCACAAGTGAAAATGTGAATGTCACCTGCGACTCCCTGAAGCAGACTGGGAGTTTATAAACACCAAAGTCCAAGTGTGTTAATTAGAGCCGGAAGGAGGTTGCCGCTGGGTCCAACTATCAGAAGGATTAAGAAAGCGTAGAGCGACTGTCTGTTGCATCTGACACACCTGTGACAGTACCCCTTCCTCTATGAGTGGCCTCCGGACACTCATGACCAGGTTTATCAGGATAAGTAGTGTGGAATGAATGAACCAGCCTGGAGGCATTCACCTCTGATTGTATTGTAGAAAACGATGTTGGAGGCAAGAATCTACAATTCTCAAAATCTGAAACTCTAGATTACCATCAACCATTATTGGGGGCGGCAGTAGGGATAAGGGCTCAAGAGATTCCACATATTTCTTGAGCAAAGACCTGTAAAAGACATTGTGGATCTTAAGGGCCTGAGGTGGCTCAAGACAAAACGCTGCTGGGTTAATGATGGCGGTTATTTTAAAATAAATTTAGGATCCAACTTCCAGGAAGGAACCTTCAACCTGATATTCCTGGCAGACAACCACACAAAGTCATTCACATTCATGGACGGATCTGGCAAGTGATTTCTGTCAGCCATACATTTGTACATGTCTCCCATAATCTTCAAAATTACTCAGAACACCCCCGACTCACCAAGGAGAGCGACAAAGCAAAACGTTCCTCCTCTGGAACTCCTGAAGCCCCTCCCCAGCTAAAAGTACCAAACTATGGATGGTAACTGTATGCACCAAAGAACAGTAACCTGCTGGTAGATTCTTGACAGCTATTATTAATAGCAAATTCTGCAAGCGGTAAGTAGGATGCCCAATCTTCCTGATTTTCAGAGACAAACACCTGAGGTAAGTCTCCAAATTCTGATTAATGTGCTCGGTCTGTCCATTTGACTGGGATGAAATAGGATAGTTGCATCCCCAGTCAAGAACAGATCGCCCTCCAGAACTTGGAAACAAACTGGTTCCCCTGATCTGAAACCACATCAGAGGGAACCCCATGTGTTGTGAATTCTGTGGCAGAGCTCCCTCCTGTGGTCACAAGTGGTACTTCGGCTGATTCTCTCTTCCTATGAAGGTTTCCTCTCCTAAGTTTAAACCTCGTTTCATTGGTCCGTATAGGATTTCTGAGGTTCTCAATCCTGTGTCTTTTCGTCTGACCCTTCCAGATTCTTTTTCCATACATAACGTATTCCATAGGTCATTGTTGCGGAGATACGTGGCACCTATGGTTCCATCTGTTGATCCTCCTGCCTCGGTTTTGGTGGAGGGGGAATTGGAGTATATTGTGGAGAAGATTTTGGATTCTCGTGTTTCTAGACGGAAACTCCAGTATCTGGTTAAATGGAAGGGTTATGCTCAGGAAGATAATTCCTGGGTTTTTGCCTCTGATGTCCATGCTCCCGATCTTGTTCGTGCCTTTCATGTGGCTCATCCTGGTCGGCCTGGGGGCTCTGGTGAGGGTTCGGTGACCCCTCCTCAAGGGGGGGGTACTGTTGTGAATTCTGTGGCAGAGCTCCCTCCTGTGGTCACAAGTGGTACTTCGGCTGATTCTCTCTGTGAGCTTCTGTTGGTGGAGGGAAGTGGTACTGCGGCTTCTGAGTTTCCTCCCTCAGGTGATCTGGTGAGGTCGTTAGGTGCTTCTCTACTTAACTCCACCTAATGCTTTGATCCTGGCTTCCTGTCAATGTTCCAGTGTTGGACTTGCTTTTCCCTGGATCATTCTTGTGGCCTGCTGCTCTGCATAGCTAAGTTCTTCTTTGCTATTTGTTTGCTATTTTTTCTGTCCAGCTTGTCTATTTGTTGCTGGAAGCTCTGGGACGCAAAGGGTGTACCTCCGTGCCGTTAGTTCTGTACGGAGGGTCTTTTTGCCCCCTTTGCGTGGTTTTCTTTAGGGTTTTGTGTAGACCGCAAAGTTACCTTTTCTATCCTCGCTCTGTTAAGAAAGTCGGGCCTCACTTTGCTGAATCTATTTCATCTCTACGTTTGTCTTTTCATCTTAACTCACAGTCATTATATGTGGGGGGCTGCCTTTTCCTTTGGGGTATTTCTCTGAGGCAAGGTAGGCTTATTTTCTATCTTCAGGCTAGTTAGTTTCTCAGGCTGTGCCGAGTTGCATAGGCAGAGTTAGGCGCAATCCACGGCTGCCTCTAGTGTTGTTTGGAGAGGATTAGGGATTGCGGTCTGCAGAGTTCCCACGTCTCAGAGCTCATTCTATGATTTTGGGTTATTGTCAGATCACTGTATGTGCTCTGACCGCTATGTCCATTGTGGTACTGAATTGCCTTTCATAACACCCATGAGGCTTCACAATCTCATTTATAAACAACTGAGCAAATCCGAATGCCCCTCCCTTCTGAGCCTAACATTATGCCTAAACCACATATAGCATCTACATGTTTGGCATTTCTGTAGTGATGAGAGTCTGCCGGGTGCATGTCTCAAGAAGCATGAGCTGGGCACAACGTACTAGTCATTACAACGTACTGATCACAACAACTTACTGGTCACTACATCGGCAGTTTGCAATTTTCTCAGTGATATCCACTGCATGGAGTCAAAATTGTCACTACACCTGTAGATAAATTCCCAAAATGGGTATAATTTCCAAAACAGGGTCACTTGCAGGGAAATTCTGCTCTTCTAGCACATAAGGGATCTGTATATGGAGTCTTAAAACTATTATAGGAAAATCTGGGGTCCAGGAGGCAAATAGCGCTCCATCCCTCCCAAGTCTCGCTGTATGGCTAATCAGTACTGTACAGCCACATATAGGGTATTTCTAGGTTCAGCAGAAATTGTGCAACATATTTTGGTGACATTTTTACCCATTGCTCTTTGTGAAAATGTCAAATCTGGGGCTGAAACAACATTTTTGTAGTAAAAATGTAATTATTTTTTCTTCACTGTGGTATTTAAAATTCTGTGACACATCTGTAGTGTCAATATGATCACTGCAACCCTAAATTATTTCACCAAAAGGTGTAGATTGTAAAATGGGGTCACTTATTAGAAGTTCTGCTGTTCTGGCACCTGAGGGGCTCTCCCAGTGGGTGATGGCACCAGCAAACCATAGCAGTAAAACCTGCACTATAATATGGCGCTCCTTCCCTTCTGAGCTCTGCACTGTGCCTGAAAAGTATTTTCTGTTTACATGTAGTGTATTGGCACACTCATGAGAAATTTTTACAATAAACTGAGGTCTATTTTTTCCTATTAGAAAAATTAAAAACTTGGGGCTAAAATAAAATTGTATTGGTAAAATTGTAATTATTCGTACTTCACCCTCCAATAGTATAAAATTCTGTGAGGCACATGTGGTGTCAATATGATCACTGCACCCCTGGATTAATTCATTGAAGAATGTAGTTTGTAAAATTAGGTCATATGGGGCAGTTTCTGTTCTGGCACTCTGGGACACTTCCATTGTAACATGGCACCCTCAAACCATTTCAGCAAAATCTCAACTCCAATATGGCGCTTCTTCTCTTTTAAGCTTTGCACTGTGGGATTAAAATAACTTTTTTTGTGGGAAAAATGTGATTTTTTTTAAATTTCACAGCTCAACGTTATAAACTTCTGTGCAGCACCTGGGGGTACAAGGTGCTCACCACACAT
Source organism: Ranitomeya imitator (assembly GCF_032444005.1). Classification (NCBI taxonomy): domain Eukaryota; kingdom Metazoa; phylum Chordata; class Amphibia; order Anura; family Dendrobatidae; genus Ranitomeya; species Ranitomeya imitator. The sequence goes on from NC_091282.1 coordinate 383,137,860, forward strand.
TTAGATTCATTATAGGATCTAGTTTCAAAAATGGAGTCACTTCTGGGTAGGTTTCACTGTTTAGGCACATCAGGGGCTCTCCAAACAGGACATGGAGTCCACGAAAGATAACTGTAAATTTTGGGTTCAAAAAAATCAACTGGCGTTTCTTCCCTTCCAAACCCTGCCGTGTGCCTAAACAGTGGTTTTCACCCACATATCGGGTATCGCTGTAGTCAGGAGAAATTGCACAATAAAGTGTGGTGGCATGACTCTCTGATTTAAGGACATAAAAATAAAAAGTTTGAAAATTGCAAAATTTAAAAAAATTTCACCAAATTTCTGATTTTTCACAAAGAAATGCAAGTCATATAGAAGAAATTTTACTACTATCATGAAATACGTCATGAAAAAAACAGTCTCAGAATAACTGGGATCTATTGAAGCATTCCAGAGTTATTACCTCATAAAGTGACCCTGGTCAGAATTGAAAAAAATGGCCTGGTCATGAAGGTGCAATCAGCCTTGGGAGGTAAAAGGTTTAAAAGGTCGGTATCAACTTTTAGGATTGGTACATACAGGTGCATCTCACAAAATTAGAATATCATCAAAAAGTTAATTTACTTTAGTTGTTCAGTACAAAAAGTGAAACTCATATATTATATATAGTCATTACAAATAGAGTGATCTATTTCAAGTGTTTATTTCTGTTAATGTTGATAATTATGGCTTACAGACAATGAAAATCCAAAATTCATTATCTTAGTAAATTAGAATACTTTATTACAACAGCTTGAAAAAATGAGCTTAAAATCCAAAATGTTGGCCTACTGAAATGTATATTCAGTAAATGCACTCAATACTTGGCATATTTAAACTCCCAGAGGAGCATTGCATGGTCTATAAATCTCCATATGCTAATCTTGCATTTTCCACAGTGATGCTACCCCCTCGTGCCAGTTCAAGTCCTCTTCCTCTCTGAAGAGTCTACAGTATATCCCTATGTAAAAATGTTAAACATAAAGCCCTGTCACAAAAATGATATTCATTTATCCAGCAAAAGCAGAAAATTGCCTGCAAAGACAAAAAAAAAATCGGAATTATTAAAAATGTTATATTTGGGATAGGCAAATCTAAATATACCCCAGGTAAGTTGATAACTGCAGATTTTTCTTCCCAAAATTTGTACAGAAAAACAGAAGCATATTGGCCACCTGTGAATATGGCCATAAGATCCATATACATGGCTATGCTAAGTGCATGAATCTTGTCTAGTGGCAAAAGCAGTCCTTGTTGTATGAAATGGCACTCTATGTGTACATGTGGTTGTCTCCTGAGGAAGAAGTTGTATAAACTTTGAAACACGTTGAAAATAAACCACCATCATCTATATTTTAAACGTCTGGATTCCTAATTTATTCAGCAGCTCGAATTATATCCACAAATTTTCAATTACCGTATATCATTCATGCTGCATCTAAGAACTCTGATTGTGTCACAGTAGCTGCACCCAATAAACTAAGTGCTATATCACTGGAATCAGTATCTCATTTTCTACATTACGCTGCTCTCAGATGAGATAGAAAAACCTCCTGACAGATTCCCTTTAACCCCTCTACCCCCAAGGCTATATGTTAATGGCCAGGCAAATTTTTAAAACTCTACAATACTTTATGAGTTAATAACTCTGGAATTGTTCAATGGATTCCCCTGATTCTGAGATTGTTTTTTTCATGACATATTGTGCTTCATTATAGTAGTAAAATTTCTTCTATATGACTTGCGTTTATTTGTGATAAAAAGAGAAATTTGGCAAACATTTTGAAAATGTTGCAAACTTTTAATTTGTATGCCCTTAAATCAGAGAGTTATATCACACAAAGTCATTAATAAATAACATTTCCCACATGTCTGCTTTACATCAGCACAATTTTTATAATATAATTTTTTTTTTGTTAGGAAGTTATAAGGGCTAAAAATTGACCAGTGATTTCTCATTTTTCCAATAAAATGTACAAAAACATTTTTTTAGGAGCACATCACATTTATAGTGACTTTGAGAGGCTTATATGACAGAAAATACCTAAAATTGACACCATTCTAAACACTGCACCCCTAAAGGTGCTCAAAAACCACGTTCTAGATATTTATTAACCCTTCAGGCGCTTTACAGGAATTTTTGGAATATGGAAGGAAAAAAAGAACATTTACAGTAACTTTTTGTCACAAAAATTTAACTTTAGACCCCAATTTTTTTTTTATTTTCGCAAGGGTAACAGGAAAAAATGGCCCCAAAATGTGTTGAAAATAAAAAAAAAATCACATTTTCCCCGCAAAAATGTTTTTAACCCAAAATGTTGCATTTTCACAAGGATAACAGTAGAAATTGCACCATATAATTTGTTGTGCAATTTCTCCTGAGTATGCTGATACCCCATATGTGGGAGTAAACTACTATTTGGGCTCACGGCGCTGCTCAGAAAAGAAAAAGTAATGTTTTGGAATGCAGACTGGTCTGCTGGTGTCATGTCTTTATTGCTAAGCCCCTGATGTGTCTAAACAGTGAAAAAAAACCAAAGTGACACAATTTGGAAAGTAGACCCCTCAAGGAATGTATCTAAATGTGGGGTTGGCACCTTGAACACCCAGCTGCTTCACAGAAGTTTATAACGTAGAAGTGTGAAAATTAAACAAATCTATTTTTCCCCACAAAAAATGTTATTTTAACCCCACATTTTCTATTCTCACAAGGATAGCAGGAGAAAATGGACCGGAAAATTTGTTGGGCAATATTTCCTGAGTACACCAATGTGTTCAAAAACTACTTTTGAGGCACAGTGCAAAGCTCAGAAGGGAAGAATAACCATATTGGAGTTCACATTTTGCTTGACTGGTTTGAGCGTGCCATGTCACATTGGCAGAGCCCATAAGGTGCTAAAACAGCATAGGCCAACATAACAGACCCAATTTTACAAACTACACTTTTCAATGAATTCACCTAGGGATGCAGTGATCATATTGACACCACAGGTGGGTCACAGAATTTGATACCACTGAGTAATGAAGAAAAAATAATAATTACATTTTTGCCACCCAAATTTTGTTTTAGCCCCAAATTTTACATTTTCACACTGGGAAATGGGTAAAAATGGCCCCAAAATTTCATAGAATAAAATTTCAGTGTTGGAAGAGACCTCAAGGGTCATTGTGTCCAACCCCCTGCTCAATGCAGCGCAATGCAGCGCAGGAGTCACCAAGCCATCTCAGACAGACGTATGTCCTGCCTCTGTTTGAAGACTTCCATTGAAGGAGAGCTTACCACCTCTTATGGCTGCCTGTTCCACTCATTGATCACCCTCACTGTCAAAAAGTTTTTTCTAATATCTAATCTGCATCTTTTCCCTTTCAGTCTCATTCCATTGCTTCTCGTGTTTCCATGTGCAAATGAGAATAAGGATGATCCCTCTACACTGTGACAGCCCTTCAGATATTGTAGACATCTATTAAGTCTCCTCTCAGGTTCTCCTTTTTACAAGCTAAACATTCCCAGATCCTTTTACCATTCCTCATAGGACATACTTTGCAGTCCGCTCGCCATCCTGGTAGCTCTGCTGTGAACTTGCTGACCAAGGAGTAGAGGGGGATAATTACTTCACGTGATCTAGACTTTATGCTTCTCTTAATACATCCTAGAACTGTGTTTGCCTTTTTTTGCTGAGGAAATCACACTGTTGACTCATGTGCAGTCTGAGATCTATTAGTATACCCAAGTCTTTTTCATATGTGCTGTTGCTTAGTTCTATTCCTCCCATTCTATAGATGTGATTTTTGTTTTTCTTGCCTAGATGTAGAATCTTACATTTCTCCCTGTTAAATGCCATTCTATTAGTTACTGCACATTGTTCACACTTATCTAGATCCTTTTGAATTATTTGTCTTCTCTAGTATTAGCAATCCTTCCTAGCTTTGTGTCGTCTGCAAATTTGATTAGTTTAAAATCAATTCCTTTATCTAGATCTAGATCATTTATAAAAATGTTGAACAACACTAGTGCCAGGATAGAGCCTTGTGGTGCCCCACTTGAAAAACTTTTACAATTGAATGTGCAACCATTTATTACCACTATTTGACTACAATCACTGAACCAGTTTTGAATCCACCTAACCGTAGCCTTGTCAATCCCATATTTGGTCATTTTTTTCAATAAGGATAGTATGAGATACTTCATCAAATGTTTTGCTGAAGTCGAGATATACTATATCTACCGCATTTCCCTGATCCACGCAGTCAGTGATTCCATCATAGATGGAAATTCGATTAGTCTGGCATGACTTGTTTGCTACAAACCCATGCTGGTTATGGTTAATTATTGTATTGCTATCCAATTACTTACATACATGCTGTTTAATAATTTATTCAAAGATCTTTCCTGGTATAGAAGTAAGGCTCACTGGCCTGTAATTCCCTGGCTCCATCTTCTTTTCTTTTTTTGAAGATATGGGCAACATTTACCCTTCTCCAATCTTCTGGGACTTCTGTTTTCCAGGATTTTTCAAAGATTCTAGCTAGTGGTTCTGCAATTTCCGAAGCTATCTCTTTCAGCACCCTAGGAAGTAATTCAACTGGACCAGGAGATTTAAATTCATTTAAATTAGCTAAGTGTTCCCTCACCATATCTCTGTTTATGGATAGTGTGGATTATTTTATTCCTTCGATGGTACCTTGAAGATCAGTTGATGATGCATTTGCTTTCTTAGAGAGCACAGATGCAAAATAGGAATTTAAAAGTTCGGCCTTCTCATTTTTGACCACTTCATCCTTTTTATCCTGTAAAAGTCCTATAGCACCTTTGACTTTTCTTTTGCTTTTCACATACCCCCAAAATCCCTTTTGCTACTTTTGGTCTCCCTTGCAAGCCTTACTTCATTACTGGTTTTAGCTCTTCTAACTCTTGTCCTGCATTCCCTGCAAACAACATTATATTCTTCTTTAGATATGCCCCCCTCTTTCCATTTAATATACATTTATTTTGTTCTTTTTAACAAGTGATTAAGTTCTGTGTTCATTCATCCTGGTCTCTTTAAATGATTCCAATTCTTCCTTCTTTTCAGGATTGTTATCGATTGTGCGGTGAGAATTTCATTTAGCAAAATCTCCCATCCTTCTTGGACATTTCTCTCCTTTAGAACATCCAGCCATTAAATTTTTCCTACCCTCTTTTTGAGTCCAATAATATCTGCCTTTCCAACCTTAAAGTCTGAATCCTCACTCATCTTCCTCCTCTTGTAATCCAAAATTCAATCATAGCATGATCACTGCCTCATAAATTCCCAGCCACCTTTACTTACTCAACCATTTCCTCCCTGTTGGTAAGAATTAGGTCCAAGATTGCAGATCCTCTTGTTTTCTCTTCTACTTTTTGAAAGATAAAGTTGTCAGCAAGAGAAGATAAGAATTTTCTGGACCCAGTACTTTTTCCTGACAGAGATTTCCAACAATTGTTTGGATAGTTAAAATCTCCCATGATCACTATGTCATCCTTTTTTGAGAACAGACACAATTTCTGCTGAATGTGGAAATACCCCATATGTGGCTGTACAGTACTTTTTAGCCATATGGTGAGACTCAGGAGGGATTGAGTGCCATTGGCAAATAGTGCTCCATCCCTCCCGAGCCTTGCCTTATGGCTAAGCAGTACTGTTATACAGGAGGCATCCTGGAGTGCAGAATTTTTCTTAATAGTTTGTGGACTCCATATACAGAGCCCCTAAGTGCTAGAAGAGCAGAATCCCCCCCAACTGACTCCATTTTGTAAATTATTCCCTTTTGGGAATTTAGCTACAGGTGTAGATATTCACTCCATGGGTGTTTTCCAGAAACAAGCAGCAGTGGATGTTGCAGAATGAAAATTGCAAACTCCCATTGTAGTTAACAGTATGTGGTAGTGCCCGTACTTTGTGCCCAGCTCATGCACCTGTAAATTAAATGGGGTGTCAGCACTGCAGTGATGCCAAATATGTGGACAGTAACTGTTGTTTAGGCACACTGTGGGGCTCAGAAGGGAGGGGGGCATTTGGACTTGGGAGCACAGAATTAGCTAATTTCTTTTTTTGGGGGGGCGAGGGCATTTTGCTTTTCTAGAGTCTTTGTATTACCAGTAACATGGAAGTCCCCTATATTTCCAACAGATGACGGACCTGAGTGGGGACTTGCTTTTTTGGTGGATTGAGTTTGAATATTTTGGTAGGAATACTTTACATTACATTTGGGATTACATTTAGGCTACGTTCACATTAGCGTCATGCGACGCTGCGTCGTCGACGCACGACAACGCATGCGTCATGCGCCCCTGTCTTTATCATTGGGGACGCATGCGTTGCGTTGTCGTGCGTTTTCGGTAAAACGCACGACGCATGCGTCGTTTCACCGCACCTGGGTGGCGTCGGAGACGCTACATGTTGCATTTTTGAAGCGTCAAAAAAACGCACGCGTCGCACTTGCGTCGCTCGTGCGTCGTCATTGCGTTACAATTTCCCATTGAAACCTATTGACAACGCACTTGCATCGCGTGTGTGCGTCGTGCGTGCGTTGTGCGACGCATGCTTCGTTAGATAAAATTAAACCAAAAAGTGTCTAGACAGTGTCTAGACAGTGCAAACAGTGATAAAAACATCCCCCATATATAAAGAAAATGTTGGATTGTTTGTCACTTCTGCTGCAGCATCTAGAGGCAAGACATCACACCAGACGACTTCTACTTTTATTCATCCGCTGTCCAGAGATGTAAGTATAGAATGATTCTGTGCATTTTCTACATGTTTTTTAAAATTGTTTTTGCAAGTTGTGTATTATATTCTGCACTGTGGTTGTTTAAAGATATTTTTGTATTTTTAGTCTGGTTGTGATGTATGGCGTTGTATAGAATGGCGTTTCATTGTCTGCGGCCTTGATTATTGTTCTTTCCAGGATAGATTTTTTTTTTCCATTTTTTGGTTTGGTGGTGTTTTTTGTATTCAGTTGTGATGTTTTATTCTTGCGTTATATGATGGCATTTAATAGTCTCCGGCCCTGTCGGTTTTATTGTAATGTATGGTAGTATAGAATGATTCTGCGCCCTTTTATTAAATGTAATAATTTAGATTGCAAGTTGTGTATTATGTTCTGCACTGTGGTTATGTAAAGACATTGTTGTATGTTTCTGGTTGTGATGTATGGCGTTGTATGGCCTTTTATTGTATCCGTCCCTGTCGGTTTTATTGTAAAGTATGGTGTGTTATTGCCGTTTCTGCCCTTAATTTTTGGGTGTTGTTAATTTTTTTCCTTTCAAAAATCTATTGTGGTTTTTGGGTTGCTCCATGCATACTGTACTTTAAAAAAAAAAAAAAAACTCTCTTTTTGGGATTACTACATAGGGTCTGTTGTAGATTAGTTTTCTTATCTTTAGGCTTTTGTTTACTCTGGCATTGGGTTGTCTCTGCCATTGTTTCTTTTAATCAATGTGGCAGTGTTGTTTGCTCAGCGTTAGTTCAGTTGGAGTGCAATGTTCTTTGTGGTTGAAATGAAAATGTTTTTTTTTTTTTTTATATTGCTGGATTGTGCATAGGAGCATAGGATCAATGTTATTTTGTTCTTTTTTTCAGAATCAGAATTGCATTATGGCCAGCGATTCCAGGAACACCCCACCGCTGAGGAGTCCAGTGAGTACATGATCTACTATTGCTTACTATATTCGCTGTCATTTGTAGATGGGTCACTCAACTTTTTGGTGAACTATTTTGCAGGCTTCTTCAAGTGAGGAGGAGAACCAGGAGGAACAGAGGGAGCAGGAGCAGAGACCACGGGGCCAAGCTGTGGTTGCAGGACGGAGAGTAAGTTTTTATTTCAAACCTATTCCTTTTTTTTCGTTAATTTTTTTGTTTTTGCGGGTAGGGGGGGTGGTGGGAGGGGGTGGTGGTGTGTGTGGTAGGTGGCGGTGGAGGAGGTAGGGACAACATTTTTTTATCTTGCAAACATTAATATTTTCCATTTATTCTAGGTTTCACAACGGGCCCATGATGACCCACTGGATATCGATATGATGGTGGCATTCATAGAAGAACGGGGCCCGTTGTGGGACAGCTGTGACCCCCGGCACGCGGACCAGGGCATATTGCGCCGTTTGTGGATAGAGGTGGCACAATCGCTGTGGGATGGCTTTGACAGCGCTTCCCCCAAGGGCAAAGCTAGTTTTCGTAAGTATTTCCAAAATGCTGCTGTGACCCATCATGCCAGGATTACACAACCGTCTGTGATGTCTTCTATTGGGATTGCACACGGTTGCGTAATCGTTTTCAATATATTCTCTAAAACCTTTTTTATTTTTTTAATTTATACACAGTTAAACAATTGAAGATCAGATGGCGCTCCATGAAGGACCGTTTCAGGAGGGGCCTGAAAAAGGAGGGACAGACCCGTAGTGGTGCTGCAGCTTCAAGGACCTCTGTGTACAAATACAACCGTATATTGCAGTTCTTGCGACCGGTCCTTGAAAGCAGAGAGTAAGTATAGTACCTATGCACACACCTAGTTTTTAAAACATGCATATTCACCTACTATATTCCAGCCACGTAGCTTATTGCCCAGCCATTTATTTTGGCAAGTACGAAGTATAGAAATGAAGAAAAAAATGCAAGCTCACCGAGGCGTGAAAAGTAAAAAATACATACTTTTATCCTCTTCAATCATAAGCAGAGGATGAAACATCAGCACAATACAATAGACACTATCTACGCGTTTCAGGTGACAGGGAACATCAGACCTGAAACGCGTAGATAGTGTTTTTATTGTATTGTGCAGATGTTTCATCCTCTGCTTCTGATTGAAGTGAATAAAGTATTTAGTTTTTACTTTTCACGCCTCGTTGACCTCGAATTTTTTATTCATTTCTGGTCTTCTCACACTTGACACAGCGGCTCCCTTCTGGGATTACTACAATGGTGAGCTTGACTTACTAGTTATTTCCCTGAAATCAGAAGTATACAGAACACAGAAAGATAGTAGATTGGCCATGCCCGGGCAATATTTCATAGTGGAGTAGTATAGTGCCCATCCAGGTGTATCCCAGTTTTTTTATACACAAAAAATTAAAATATAATAGACACGCCATACCTTCTACTGCAAGGCAGGTTATGTTCCCATGGTTGCTCAGCTCGCAGGACCTGTGATGACGTCTCGGTCACATGACCGTGACATCATGGCAGTTCCAACGTAAGCATAATTGTCTGGCGTTACAAACCGCAACCATGGGTGACTATTTTGAATTAAATAAATGCATTTTTTTTTAATATTGATGGGGCATATGCAGTGTCAATATTAAAAATAGGTTAATATTAACGGCGGAAATGGATACCGGCGGTAAAGTTAATTAATGACGCATGTGAAATGTTATATTTAGTATACTAATGGTTTCCTTATGTTTTCACAGAACACACAGCAGCACCCGCGAGACTGTCTGACCCTCTGGAGCGGTCCTTCGTGAAGCGCCATCTGAACCGTCGCAGCCATCCCACAGCGAGAGCAGGTCTGCACCACCACAATCTGGCGAACCGGCAGCCGGTCCATCAGATGTTCCCTTGGCCGAGGCCTCTGGCGCTCCTTCCTTCGTGTCTTCCCGACAGCGTCAGCGGGCCTCGGACAGGGCGGTCATGCCCGAATTTTTACATTTGAGCACCGTATTTCAGAATGGTTTCAAGGCGCTGTGCGATAAAATGTCCAATATCGACCGGCGTCTTGAAAACATCGAATTGGAGCTCTCGAGGCCGGCCAAACATTTTTTTAGTGCCATTCACAAGGGCATGGTTGAACATCTTACGCCGGAACTCCAGATTTCGGTCATGCAGGGCTGCAACAACGCATATGTCACTGCTCTGCAGCAGGCTCGGGTCATGCAGTCAGCGACAAATGTGCCTGCAGTACCATCGCTGGCTGCCATGACTCCGACTCCTGCTGCAGAGCACCACCACAGAGCTCCGCGTGCCGAGGGCCACCACCACCGCCACCGCCACCACAGAACAGAGCCCCAAAGTTCTGATCATGCCAGGCCTTCAAGGGCACACAGACGGGAAGCCGACCCACACCCAGAGGGAGAGAGGAGAAAAAAAAAGAAGAAGACGACGACAAGCACTACAACCTTGGCTATGGCTGCTCCCAAAACAACCACCACTACACAGCCTGGGTCGACCCGGAGCACTCCAAGTACCCAGCCTGGGTCTACACGGAGTACACCCAGTACCCAGCCTGGGTCTACAAGGAGTACACCGAGTACACAGCCTGGGTCTACCCGGAGCCGGAGTAGCCAGCCAAGGACACTGGTCGTCCCTCCTCCTCCCTCACCTCCTGCTTTGGCAGGATCGCCACCGTCAACTGGCTGGATTGATGTCGGCATCCCGTCTAGTGTCATAGACTATGCTGCTTCCTCCCCCTCGTCCTCCTCCTCGGTCTCCTCAACACCCCCCAAAAGTGGGGGATACCAATCCCCCTTAATTGCTGATATCGATACCCCCTAACATTTCCCATTTCTTTTTTTTGTGTCCCTAATAAAATTGTTATTTTTTTTTTTTTAAATTATTTTTTATTGTCTCAAATAAAGTTTGCACCAAATCACACCGTGCGCCATATACACAAATCTTGTCTTTGTAACAACTGATGTGCAATGTCTGACAATATTTTATACATTTTTTTTTTCATTTTTTTATAGGGCTGTCGTTCATTGTACTATGAGATGTTACAAACACAAACAGCATTGCTCAATATGTCAAATTTAAAATGTACCATTGCTAGTGTTGAGCATTCCGATACCGCAAGTATCGGGTATCGGCCGATACTTGCGGTATCGGAATTCCGATACCGAGATCCGATACTTTTGTGGTATTGGATACATAGAGATGTGTAAAATAAAGAATTAAAATAAAAAATATTGATATATTTACCTCTCCGGCGGCCCCTGGACTCAGCGCGGGTAACCGGCAGGCTTCGTTGTTCAAAATCAGCGCTTTTAGGACCTGAGAATCACGTCCCGGCTTCTGATTGGTCGCGGGCCGCCCATGTGACCGCCACGCGACCAATCACAAGCCGCGACGTCACCGCAAGCTATTAACGCGCTCATTTTTAAAAATGAGCGCGTTAATGGCTTTCAAAGACGTAGCGGCTTGTGATTGGTCGCGTGGCCGCGACCAATCACAAGCCGCGACGTCACCGCAAGCTATTAACGCGCTCATTTTTAAAAATGAGCGCGTTAATGACTTTCAAAGACGTAGCGGCTTGTGATTGGTCGCGGCCACGCGACCAATCACAAGCCGCGACGTCACCGCAAGCTATTAACGCGCTCATTTTTAAAAATGAGCGCGTTAATGGCTTTCAAAGACGTAGCGGCTTGTGATTGGTCGCGTGGCCGCGACCAATCACAAGCCGCGACGTCACCGCAAGCTATTAACGCGCTCATTTTTAAAAATGAGCGCGTTAATGACTTTCAAAGACGTAGCGGCTTGTGATTGGTCGCGGCCACGCTTAAAAATGAGCGCGTTAATAGCTTGCGGTGACGTCGCAGCTTGTGATTGGTCGCGTGGCGGTCACATGGGCGGCCCGCGACCAATCAGAAGCCGGGACGTGATTCTCAGGTCCTAAAAGCGCTGATTTTGAACAAAGAAGCCTGCCGGTTACCCACGCTGAGTTCAGGGGCCGCCGGAGAGGTAAATATATCAATATTTTTTATTTTAATTCTTTATTTTACACATCCCTATGGATCCCAGGGCCTGAAGGAGAGTTTCCTCTCCTTCAGACCCTGGGAACCATGAGAATACCTTCCGATACTTGATGTCCCATTGACTTGTATTGGTATCGGATATCGGTATCGGCGATATCCGATATTTTTCGGGTATCGGCCGATACTATCCGATACCGATACTTTCAAGTATCGGACGGTATCGCTCAACACTAACCATCACACAACGATTTCAGTAACGATATAGTTGGTTTTTGTGTGTAACCAACGTTATCTTTTCTGAAATCGTACAACGATTAGGCTCCTGCTGTGAGATTTTTGGTGTCAGCGAATGATTAGGAATTTCTTGGGGTAACTGATCACACGCTGTCGTTGTTGGATCGGCGTGTTTGACACCGATCCAGCAATGTCTTTGTTTTAAACAAGGGAATATTGGGTTACTAGCGCAGTGTTTTAAACACTCAAATAAGTGAACAATACCCCCCAAAAAAAATAAAGGTGTCAACCACGTCCCTCGCCGTCATCTTTCTGCAGTCACTGACACTGTTTCCCGCCCGTAAAGCAGAGCACACCGTTGACTTAAACGCTGTGCTTTGCTTTAGGGCTGGCACAGTACGGAAAGCTGACGGCGATGGACATGTCACACACCGGAATGAAAGTTTTTTTTTATTTTTTTATATTACATTTACAATGGTAAACAGGGAAAACATCGTGAGTGCGGCCATGCGCTTCATAACATTACCCAGATTACACGGGGACTTGCTCTTTTTTGGTCGCTGGAGAGCTGTCTGTGTGACAGCTCTCCAGCAACCACGCGACGACTAAACAACGGTCACGGTCCGGTCGTATCACTGGTCGGTATCGTTGGATAATAGTTTTATTAATGTACCTTAAGATTATTGGTCAGGTGAGGTGGTAGCAATGTTCACAGTGTCGCCACTATTTGACTCTGGACGTATTCCAGCATCCTGAGTGCAATAGTGTTAACTCTGTAGAGTTTTGCAAACATGATCGTCTCCCTCCTTGTCAAGCCAGGTTCCATATGCAAATAGTCTGCAGGATTAAAAATGGTTGACAAGGTGGGAGCCGATTATGTTATACGTCAAAACTATGGAACACACGGCTGAAATATTTTTTTGTTTTGTCACAGTGCATTTGTGTACTGGTGCTCACATAAATTTTGTGGGACACACATTACTTTACATAACATTGGATTTTACAATTTGATTACTATGGAAAAACATATGGGAGATTTTTTTTGTGAAAACGGAAAGGCACAAGAACTTTATTTAAAAACACAACGCATTAGAAAATCAGGGGACATTATAACAATAACCTTACATAGGATGGTTAAATGACATGGACTCCACAGTGTTTACATGACATCATAATAACAAGATGAATTAAACCATTTGATCTTGCCATGAAACACGGCCAACATCTGAAACAAAGTATGCAGCAAATTGGTCCCTCATTTGAGCAATCTCCACAGTTGTCCGCAGAGGATGATCTTGATAATCAGGCAATGGATTTGGTATGGGTTCATCGAGTTCCACGTTGACTCTCTCTTTATCAATAATAAAATTGTGGAGAACCACACACGCCTTCACCACCTCATCCACTGTCTCAATTTTCAAATTTATAGCGGATCCTAAGATACGCCATTTGGAGACAAGGATTCCAAAGGCGCACTCCACAGTTCTTCTGGCCCTGGACAGTCTATAATTAAATATACTTTTGGTGCGGTCCAACCCCCAACTGGAGTACGGTTTAAGTAGGTTGCCACTCATTTGAAAAGCCTCATCCCCAACAACAACAAATGGCAGGGCCGGGCCTTCGGTGTTGGGAAGAGGTCATGGATGGGGGAAATTAAAATTGTTATCGTACAATCTTCGGCCCATATCAGACTCCTTAAATGTCCGTGAATCATTTGCACGGCCAAACGCTCCAATGTCCACAGCGAGAAACCTGCAGTCCGCACCTGCAATTGCCATCAGCACGGTGGAAAAGTATTTTTTATAATTAAAAAACAGAGATCCACTTCTTGAAGGCTTGGTAATCCTAATGTGCTTCCCATCCACGGCTCCAATACAGTTAGGGAAAGAACACACTTGTTCGAATTTTTGGGCATTGGCCTGCCATAATTCTGTTGTTGGGATAGGTAAAAATTCCTCCCGGAGGTTGTCCCACAATGCGCGGCATGTGTCGGCAATAATACCAGACAGTGTGGAGACTCCAATCCGAAACTGGAAATGCAGTGATCTCAAGGTCTCTCCAGTAGCAAGGAAACTGACAAGAAGAAAAATAAATAAATGAAATTAATTAAATTGTTATGAAAGAATTTTTCATTCTTAATTACAATCCCCCACCCCACAAAACCAAAACACGTTAGTTACTTGAAAAAATGGCAAGAACATATAACTCCTTCACATTGCATTACGTACCGTAGAATCACCAGCAGACGTTCCTCGGGGGAAATCGATTTACGGAGCTGCGTGTCCTGCCTGGCAATGGTTCCTTCCACCAGACGCAGCAGATATCGGAAGCTGTTTTGTGACATCCTGGTGTATTCAAAGTATTTCTCCTGGTTCTCATTTAATTCGCCAAACAGACAATGGTATGCTCCACGACTCTCTCGGACTTCCACTATAGGGTGTAGCCAAAAACGCCGATGACTCCTTCTCCGTAGTTTGTCTCTTTTCCTCTGTTCATGACAGGCAATAGCATAAGCAAGGGCTAATTCCAGCTCAGAATTGAGGTAGATACTCTCCATGGGACGATCCATCTTGATGCTGTATGGTTGGAAATAATCTATGCCGGGGTATATATACCACTATTACATTAATACCCACCCTCATCTACCCATTGGTGGCATTATCTATTGTCTAGACACTAGACCCACCCTCTTCTATTCATTGGTGGTGTTATCTAGTGTCTAGACACTAAATTGTGTGTAAAGATATAATCATTGTTTGACAACGCATGCGTCGTAAAACGCTGCGTTTTTTGTAAAAACGCAACAAAAAGGCACAAAAAACGCTGCGTTTTACGACGCATCTGTCCGACGCTTGCGTCAAAAAAGGTGCGTTTTTGCGTGCGTTTCCAATCCGTCGTGCGTTGCGTCGGCGATGCAGCGTCGCATGACGCTAATGTGAACGTAGCCTTATCCGGTGCTTTACGCTGAACACTTATATCAGGGTTTCCATTTAAATCTCTGAGTGATTTAATTCGGATGAATCCCCCGAGGGATCCATTTACTATAAAGAGGCAGCAGAGTTGCTCTGGACTCCACCTGGCCTCTGTTCAGTGGTGTCCTTTTTTGACATGCACAAAACTGTGGCCGATGGCACTTTTATGCTTGCCTAAAAAGACAGACACCGCTGGCTCACAGGCCAGATGATGTCCACAGTGTCTCCATCTGTCTCATTATAGGGGACCTTCTGCCAGAGGTTCCCTCTGAATCACAAATTTCAGAGATTTACACGGAAACTCAAGTGTAAGCGCTCAGTGCAGAGCGCAGGATAAATGTGCGCCAAGCCTTACTGCGATCTTTGGGAGGCAGAATGAAAAAATCAACAACATGTGAAGACTTGATTTTATTTATTTTTCTGCCATTCCTCGTGCGGTATAATTGATTAGGCAACTTTATTCTTCGGGTCGGTGCGATTACAGCAATACCAGATTTATATCAGGTTATTACGTTTAGCTGTTGTCACACTAAAACCTGTTTTTTTATACTAATTTTTGCATCCCCATATTTAGACAGAATTCAATTCACAGAACAAAGATTACCTTTGGGGATGTAATATAAAAAAATTCACAGAAAGAATCCCCAATATATCTATTATGCGCATAAAAATTACCTTTTATTAATTTACCTTAAAAATACTTAACCAGTGCACCAACCAAAACCATCACCATATAAAATCATACAATAGAAAAGGCCAGGACAGTGCCTAGCCCTGTACTACACTATTATGTGCCCTACCAGCCAGCGGAGGTTGGCACCCTAGAACCTGCGCAAATGGTGCCCTCGCTCACTGTCGACTGTCCCTTCTATCCCTACATAATGCATTGCATCGATAGGGGACCTGCCCAACTGTGCTGAGGACGATATCAATGATCATCTATCACCTATGGATAAGCTAAGTGGTCCTATAATATCTATTTACTCCTGATAAACCTCATGTTTAGAGGGGAAACGCGTCGAGTTGTTTGCTATGGGCATACTTATCGGCTATTGAGTTTCTGTTATGGACATATCCCCTGCATATTTGGATAAACTATATTTGATAAAGTATCTTGGTTGGAATATATACATTCATTTCTCTATCTGGTTCTATCTGATGAATCTTTGCACTACTACCAAGGAGGAAGAAATGGTTTGAAAGCACAGCGTAAAGAAAATTCGGGGGAGATTTTTCTCCTATGTGTTTTGGGACTGTGTATGAATGGATACCAGGGGAACCCATGTTTAAGAAATGTTACTATACATTTGTATTAAATTGGCACTTTAAACACTATAGCACCTTACTTTCATAAAATCCCCTGTTTTGATCTTTTGATAAGGGATATATTGGGGACAGCCGTCGAGGAGAGGAGGTGCCATTTACGTCCCAACCTCCGCTAATAGGTAGGGTCAATATAGGGGTATCTTTTTTACTTATCTTTTCTGCTTACCTTATTTGAAGATTTAGGACCCTTTTTTTATTACTGAGCACATCGTGTGTATGTAACTGTTTCCTTTCTACCTTATCCCGCAGGGTTATGTAGGGATAGAAGGGACAGTTTACGGTGAGCGGGGGGTGCCATTTGCGCAGGTTCTAGGGTGCCAACCTCCGCTGGCAGGTAGGGTACATATAGTGTAGTGCAGGGCTAGGCACTGTCCTGGCCTTTTCTATGGTATGATTTTATATGGTGATGGTTTTGGTTGGTGCACTGGTTAAGTATTTTTAAGGTAAATTAATAAAAGGTACGGTAATTTTTATGCACATAATTGATATATTGCGGTTTCTTCCCATATTTAGACAGCTATAATTTTTCCATATTTCAGCTAACAGAGTTATGTGACAGCTTCTTTTTTGCAGGACGAGTTGACATTTTTATTGGTACCATTTTCGGGCTCATGATTTTGATCGCTTTCTATTCCACAGAATTGGGAGGCAGAATAAACAAAAACCAACAATTTATGAATTGTATTGGTTTTGTTTCTATGCCGTTCTGTGTGTGGTAAAATTGATAAGGCAGCTTTATTCTTCTGTAAGATTACAGCGATACCCCATTAATATAGTTTTTTAAGTGTTGGCGCCTTTACGCATAAAAACTATTTTATAAAAAAGTAATTCTTTTTGAATCGCTTTATTCTGAGAGCTATTACTTTACTATTTTTTAGCTGATAGAGCTGTGTGGCAGCTTGTTTTTTGTGGAACAAGATGACGTTTTCAGAGACACTAATTTTCTTTATATTCGTCTTTTTGATTGCGTTTTATATCACTTTTTGTTCGGCAGTATGCGGATAAAGCATAGTTTTTTGCCTGTTTTTTTTTTCTTTTTTTTTTTACGATGTTCAATAAAGTGGTTAACAAGTGGGACAGTTTTATAGGACAGGTTGTTCCCGATGCGAAGATACGAAATATGTGTACTTTTATTGTTTTTTTTTTTTGTTGTTTTTGTTTCCATAATAACATTTATTTATGTGTACAATATATTATTTTGTGAGTTTAAAAAAAATAATTTTATAATTTTTTAAAACTTTTTTATTTAGGCACACTATGGGACTTTCACTTTCTGTAGTTTGATTGCCGTTATAAGGTATAGCAATACAGGAGCATTGCTATACTGCTATACCTTATAGCAGTGGTCCCCAACCTTTCTGACCTTGAGAGCCACATTCAGCTTATAAAGAGGGTCGTGAGCCACATTCAGCACAGAGAGGATCGCGAGCCACAACCAGCTCCCACCCCCTTCAAAGTAGTGTCAACCAAAGCCCCCATTACAGGTATAATGATAACCAAAGCTTTTGCACAGAAATCACTCCAAAGCAGTAAACTGAGATCCATGGGTTCCCACAATACCACCTTTCAGTATTCTCCCATCAAGGACTCCCAACACACTGTCACATTCAGCTTTGAGCATCTCCTCTAACAGGTAGTACCATCTTCTAGTGTACCATACCTAAAACATCTCTAAACCCCTAAGAGCAGTAAATGTGCATCCAGATCTGCTCTTCTGTGCAGGGCTACTCACAAAATTCACCATTTTGAGATGTGCTCTTCATACCAGTTTGCTAGACATTGAGCTAATGCAGCAAGCTGGCAGACAGTCGCGAGCCACAATTCATGGGACCGCGAGCCACATGTGGCTCCCGAGCTACAGGTTGGGGAGCCCTGCCTTATAGCCTGTTAGCCCAGCACATAAAAGTTAGTTAGATCATGCACTGCGCATGATCTAACTAACTTGCTAGTGCCTGGTTACCCAGATGTTGTCATGATAACATCGGGTCACCATTGCCATAACTGGAACCCGCGATGACGTTGCGTGGATTCTTATCCTAGGGCAGCGGGGCTTTCTTCCTTCTGCCTGCTCTCTAAACGCTGCGATCGCAGCACTTAGGGGGTTAAAGTGCCTGGATCGGTGCGGGCACTGAGAGCCAGGTGTCAGCTGTCAGAATCAGCCAAAACACGGTGGCGATCATGCGCGCACAGCCTCTTTGTGTTCAATATCGCCTGGATATATGGATTCGTCTAGGGTCATTAAGGGGTTAAGGATTCATACTAAATGTGTGGGAAAATAATAAAGTCCCTACTGGCAAATGGAAACACAGTATGGGCCCCATAACAGACTATGGGAAACATACTGTGGATCTATACAACATGGATTCATAATACAGTCAAATGCGCAAAGCATCTCCTTTGCTGCAAGCAGGAGCTATGTGAGCCTAGTGAAAAACAGCTGTACTGAAATCTAATTTGCACTGGTAGTCCCTGGAGAATGCAGGAAAAGTATAGACCAATGTCTACAAAGTTATATGATTTACCCAGGCTCAAGGTAGCCAAATGTGCAGTTTAACCAGTTATTGTTGTGACATTCTGATATATATGTTCAAGTTTAAAGCTGTAAAGCAGCTACTTGTTGAATGTATTTATCACATTTTTTGCTAAAGCCATTAACATATCTTTTTAGTGCACTTGTAGACTTAACCAACCGCACCAGTCTATTTGGTTTAACTGTTTGTTGCTTGTTTATACGTGGCTAAAAATCTCATTTGGCACTAATAAGAAGACAGCATATTTGAGTTGCATTGCACAGAAATTTTACATCTCTCTAGTGGTGTCCTGAAGAGATTTAAATTAATATTTTCTATTTAATTCCATTTTTTTTCTAAATATGTAGAGAACTAGATGGTGGCCCGATTCTAACCCATCGGGTATTCTAGAATATGAATGTCCACGTAGTATATTGCACAGCCCACGTAGTATATTGCCCAGCCACATAGTATATTGCCCAGCCAGATAGTATATTGCCCAGCCACGTAGTATATTGCCCAGTGACGTAGTATATTACCCATACAAATAAACACCGTGTGCACTGCTATATATGTGGTGCAGAGACTAGGTTCCCAAACCGTTAGCAATCAATATAAAAGTCTCGCACTCAACTTCAGTTACTTGGATTGATGAATTTTATTTGTGCAAGGTAGCACTGGAAACGTTTTAGCTCACATGGAGCTTTCATCAGTCACTACAACATGTGAAAAAATATGTACAGAAGAAACAAAAAAACATAACAAACAATGTGTATAAAACTAAATATAAATTGGAACAAAAGTATATACAACAATGACGCAGGGTCCTGTGTTAGCCAGAGATAAATTGAGTAAATGTATAAAACGTATCGCGTGGCAGTGAAAACACGCTAATGCATACTTGCTCGACATAAGTTAGACTGAGTAGGAAAAGTAGAAAGACCACACATACCGTGCTTAGCCATACACGTATTGAACGGACAGATCATAAGTTGGTGTAGAGAAGGTGCTTGATGCCTAACGTGGTATGAAAAAATGGCAATAAGGTGAAGGAATGATGGGAACCCTGGGTGACAGAGTTCTATAGATACAGACATGTACTTACAGCCAAAAACCGTGGGAGGATCGGACAGTGGTTCTGTGTTAAGAATCTAAACTATAGCATATGGAATCTGTAAGAAATAAAGGGGAATGGATGGTATCTTGGTCCCCTAATGTTATGTGGCATTAAGTGTAAGCAGAAACCAGGATAAGAGTTACCTTGTATAGATAAATAGTACTGGGGAGGGTGGGCCCAACGGTAATCAGCAAAAGACTAGGGGCTGTAAAAGATATAGTATATATAAGAGGGAGTAAGAGGATGAGCGTAAACACACTTGCTAAATAATATTATACTATGAAAAGCCCTATGTTATACCTAATATACGTGAAATCCGCGGTGGGAGGTGATAGCCTCCAATCAGATCATAGGCGGAACAGGGGCTGTGAAATATAGTGTAAATACAGTATAAATAGGGGAGTGGATAGATAAATACAGCATAATATTGCAAGAGGACAATGGCTATACCTTATACTTATAGTATCCGTGGAAGGAGGTAGTGGCCTCCAATAGGCATAAGGACTAAGACAGCCCAAACACCATGACCATAGACTTCACCAGAGATTAACACCACATCAGGAATTTAATCATAAAATTAGTTTTTATTACAAAATTCAAGTGACAACATTACATCAAATATAAAAACAATTATCAGTACGCACCACAGGATATCATGATATAATATAATAGCAGCAAAACCCAAAAACATATAGATCCCTACTCAAAAAAATATTTATATGTACAAAATTGTACTGTATATCATGTACAGTATCTGGACTGTTAAACTGCAAAATTTATTAGTATGAATCTGTACCACTAAAATCTATGTGAAAAATATATATAAAAATAAATAACCTGCATACTTGACTATGATATTTGTGTGCTACAGAAATTAATCGTATGTGAGTTGTCTATATGTAAAAAATTTTTTAATTAAATTAATATAGAAGAGTAATATATTTAAAAAATATTTCAATAAAAATATGTGAAAAAAACGTGAAAAAAATTGTATATAAAATGAATAAAATACTATATATAAAAAAGATTTTATAGAACAAAATGTGATGTGCCAAAGAGACAATAAATATATATATACTCTACTTATGCTCTGTATGTACCAATAGGTGCCTATATACTGTAAACATAAAAAAGTGTCACGTGCCAAATAAAGTAATAACCAGCTGCTTATTATCACACAAAGTGCTTGCGCACTCAAATGAGCCCAAAAGATCAAACAAAAGTGCTAAGTGCTGTGCTTGTAAATATATATGTGCCAAAGAAATTGCTGTGCGTATAGCACCATATATTTGTGTTTGTATGGCAACTGGACTGCAAGATATACAAGTAAATACTGAGGGGATAAAAAAAAACATTTATATCATTTTCTCATACCTTGGGTCGCTCTAGTCCTGTGGGAACGCACCCCGACGCGCGTTTCGGAAGTATTCCTTCGTCAGGGGGTGTTATGTGTAAGTACGGAAAGGGTTATATACTAGCGTTCAATCTATTCCTCGCGCCACTAGTACCGCCGGAGCATGCGCAGTCAGGAGGATCCGGGGAACTGACGTCACGCACCCACGTGACCGGACGTACGGGACAAGAACCCGACGTTGCCAAGGACACTGGGACGCAACAACAGATCCCGGAACACAGACCGCACATGCGCTCCACCAGGGGCGCAGTATAGAAGGTGCCGCATACATAAGAATATCTAACATGACCAAACAGAGTGGGTATTCGCAAATTTAATCAAGAGATAAGGGGAATTTATATATCTGCGCACTTACATTCTGCTACTAGATGAAATATTAGCAGAACGCATTTAATACAATGTGTCTAGAAATATAATAGTTGTCATTATATGTGCACATCTAGGTTCAGCTACTGAAATGTAATGTTAATAGCACACTTTTAATCAGGTGTATCTTTAGAGAATGAACATATCAGGGACAGCCCTATATTCATATATTAGTGTATCCTACCCAGATCATGTCCCTATATAACAACTACCGTGTGTGTACAACAGAGATTCCATGTTGCATAACAACCAATCCCCAGAGCACAGAGCCACTTAGTGGCATATCATTACTCCCACAATCTACAAATAGATAGGATGTACCACTGCCTATAATGTGACCTTGGTAAACACTAATAACTACGTATATTTATCATAGAGATATATATTACAAATATATAAATATATCCATCCTATACATAATCTCTACCAGACTTAAATAATAATTTAGAATAAATATACATATACAGTGGATCCTAAATATGTCCAACTCTTCTCAATAGAGGCCGATGACTTCTTCCGGATCCACGCATCAGAAGAAATACTCAGACGTCCCACAACAGTTTATACAGGATATAAGGTAAGTACAATCTAAAATAAATAAAAATAATATTAAAATCCGCACTCTTTAAATAAAACAATTACATAGAACACTGGTGTTTCTTTAAAACCTACATCATAAAAAAGGCGCAAAACTCAAGTTTTCGTTTGGGCCCATTGGTGACACTGTATTCAAAACCCAGATCCATCTTGTTTCTTTTTTGGATAGCGGTACTGTAATGGGTCCACCCCGTTCACCATTTTCAATCATGTCGATACCAATTACTTTAAACAATGAGGAATCACAATTGTGGTGGACCTTAAAATGTTTCGGAATTGTTTTCAGAAGTGTGAGATCTACCACTTCTTTTGCTGCTTCAATCCCCAATACATGCTCACGGACTCGTGTTTTGAGCTGCCTTGTAGTCATGCCCACGTATATCAAGGAGCAGGGACAAGTGGCATAATAGATAACTGCCCTCGAAGTGCAAGTTATACTGTGCCTAATTGAAAAAATGTTAGTACCATCTGAACTGCCAAATGTCTGCTCTCTTGCTACGTTAGGGCATGCCACACATTTCCCACATGGCCTACACCCTGGAGTCCGTTTAGCATTATCTAGAAATGATGGATGAGTCTGGTTGTATACGTAATGGCTTTTCACTAGGCAATCTTTTAAGTTTCTTGCCCTCCTATAAGTGATGGTGGGTCCATCCCCAACATATTGTGATAGAACAGGGTCCGCTTTCAAAATTCCCCATGATTTACTCAGTTGGGACCTTACCATTTCACTTTGCCCATGATATTTAGTGATATACCTTACAACCTGATTTGTCTTGGCTGGTTTCGTTCCATAAAGTGCTTGGTGCCGCGAGATATTCTTAGCGCGATTGTAACCCTTTTTCACTGACCGTCGGCTGTATCCTTGTTCTAAAAATCTATCCCTCAACTCTGAGGCCTGTTTTTCAAATTCTGTATCCTCAGAACAAATTCTCCTCAAATGCAGGAATTGACCAATAGGGATGGAGTTGATCATTGTAGGGGAATGTGCCGATGTCGCATGTAGGAGTGCATTCACAGCTGTCTCTTTGCGAAACATCCTAGTCTCCAAACAGTTTTCCATATTTCTATGGACACTAACATCCAGGAATTCCATCATGTTTTTATCATATTTAAACGTTAACTTTAGGTTCCGAGAATTCTGATTTAGGCCTGACATAAAGTCCTCCAGGGATTCAACTGAACCCTGCCAGATGAAAGATACGTCATCAATGAAACGCACCCATAATGGGATGCGATCCATTGATGACTCAGGCCCTGCCATCAGTAGGTCCCTCTCCCACAGCCCCAGAAACAAATTTGCATAACTGGGCGCAAAAGCAGCACCCATTGCAGTGCCCTGGAGCTGCAGGTAGAGGGATCCTTTGAAAAGAAAAAAATTCCTCGTTAATGAAAATTCCTATAATTGGATGGTAAACTGTCTCATCTGCACAGGCAAGATAGATGAATCTAAAAAATATTTTACAGCCTGGATCCCGTCTTTATGCCGAATATTTGTGTATAGGCTTTCAACGTCACACGACACCAGCAAAGAATCTCCACCAATGTATAAGCCATCTACTTTTTTCAAGAATTCGTTGGTGTCCTTGATAAACGATGGTAGCTCTTCAACCAATGGTTTTAATTTTTTTTATTTTTTATATTTGATGTAATGTTGTCACTTGAATTTTGTAATAAAAACTAATTTTATGATTAAATTCCTGATGTGGTGTTAATCTCTGGTGAAGTCTATGGTCATGGTGTTTGGGCTGTCTTAGTCCTTTTGGTGGTGGTAATCACACATCTCTTCACAGAGTACCTGAAATCACTATAAAATTGTGGTATATGAGTATGGATATATAATCCGTGATATTCTGTGGTACTTCTGTGTTTTAATAATCCAATAGGCATAAGCGGAACAGGGGCTGTAGGAAGTAAATAGCAATGAAATGCAGCCGAGCCAAACGTGCATCACCTATAACTCACGGGGGATATTCCTGATCCCAAGACAAAGTACCTTAAAAGACGAGCCGCCTGGAACTGGGTCACCACCCCTGAGACGCGGAGTCCACCGCACGTCTGTCAGGAGGGACCAAAGGAGCGCATTTTAAGTCCGGCACCGGCGACCTGATAGGAGCGCCGAAACCGGAAGTGACGTGTGCGTCATGGCCGCGGGCGGAAGTGAATGGCCGTGCGTTCCACTGAGAGGGACAGCGTTCCCTCAGTGGAATGCTAGGGCATAATTGCCTAAAAATATATTATATGGGACCAAGGCAGAAGCGCCATGTAACGAATAAGGATAGGAATCCCGATATACTAATAAATGGAAAGGGGAAAATGTGTCGTAGACCAAAAAACATGCGAGTTTCTCCAAAACCTTAATCCTATAACACCGGTATTCTACACCCTGCCGAAGGTCCATAAGAATCTGGAGAACCCACCGGGGAGACCCATAGTGGCCTCCACGGACTCTGTACTATCCCCAATAGCGAGGTATATCGAACGGATACTCACTCCACTCATTCAGAGATCGAAATCATTTCTACTAGACACTGGCTCCTTTTTATACCTCATTAAAGAAACCAAAAACATTCCGGTAGACGCCTATTTAGTCACCCTCGACATGAGGGATCTCTATACCTCCATCCCCCACGGGGATGGTATTCAATCGACCCGTAAACATCTTGAGAGCACAGATAGGGACATAGACCAAACGTCACTATGCATCGATCTTCTTAATGTCGTACTCACATCTAACTACTTCCTATTTCAGGATACGTTTTTTCTACAAAAACGAGGGACCGCCATGGGGTCGCACGCAGCACCCCCTTATGCAAATGCATATATGATTGACTTCGAAGAGAGCAAGATCTACCCTAGTCCCCTATTTAGGGATAACGCTATTATATGGAAAAGATATATAGACGATATTTTCTGCGTATGGCAGGGTTCGGAAGAGTCCCTACATACATTCCTATCTTTTCTCAATACATCTTGGCCTGGTATTACGTTCACCATGAGCTATAATTTATGGAGAATGAACTTTTTGGACACAATGGTGGTAAAAGACTCTAGCGGCCTTCTAAGTACAGACCTTTACTCGAAGAGCACAGACCGCAACAGTCTTTTACATTTTAGCAGTCTCCATCCACCATCCACTAAAAGATCTATACCTAAAGCACAATATAATAGGGTGAAACGGATTGTCTCTGATCTAGACACCAGGGAATTACGTAAACAAGAAATGACTCAGAAATTTAGATACCCCTTACCCCTCCTGGAACAATCCAAAATAACCACAAATAGACCCAAGATTGATACTAACTCACGTATCCCATTTGTGCATTCATTTCACCCCTTTATGTATAGGCTACACAGAACGATACGAAGCAACTGGCCTATCCTCGCTAATGCCTATCCTAATGTTAGGGAATTCCAGAATCCCTTTCTCCCTTGTTTTAAACGGGCCCCTAATCTGAGAGACAATTTAGTTAAGGCAGATATCGGTACAAACATTACTACACGGCAAAGGTTTTTGGGCACACCTAGGGAGGGTACTTTTCCTTGCCTAAGGTGTGTCCAGTGCAATAATGTCCAAAAAGGCGGATCCATCAGGCATCCACGCTCAGGCAAGGAATTCAAAATCAGGGGTTACTTTACGTGTGACTCGACATATGTAATATATGTGATAAAATGCCTGTGCGGGTTACTATATGTGGGTGAAACATCACAGTCCATCAGGGACAGAGTGTCGAAGCATAAATCCACAATCCGCTGCCAAAATTTACTACTCCCACTACCTTATCATTTTCATGCACTGAAACATAACATCTCCCAACTAAGATTTCAAGTTTTAGAACACGTCCCTATGCAACGCAGGGGGGGAGACAGGATCCTTATGCTAAAAAAGCGTGAAGCCTATTGGATCCACACATTGGACACCCTATCACCCAGAGGTCTGAATAGGGACTATGAACTGTCTGCTTTTGTATGAGGTTATTATATTGACACAATACATACACACCGTACCTGGTCATCACACCTAGGACTTTGAAATGTTGGCAGATATATGAGGTTATCATATCCATAATGTTACATACATACTGTTATTCATGTGGTTGTTGTACATGCATAAGTTCTGACACTGTATTTTGTTTTTTAGAGTCGCCTATACTAATGATGATTGATACATCACGAGTCACCGTCTGGAGCACCTTGTCTAATGTCACCATCCACTATGGATATGCACTGATATAGTGTCACCTTCTTATTCTATCATGTTGTAGATAGTACGTCACACTCTTGTCTCTGGTATTACCTATCTGCATGTAATATGTACCATGCACGCATCTTTATACTCTACAGGCCCTCCTCTGCTGCTTACAATGGTCTCTGACATTAGTATCATTCACCTCCCACGACTCCTCCCCCCTTCCCACCCATCCTGCATGTCATAGATTTCTACCCCCTCTCCACATTTTCCCCTTTCCATTTATTAGTATATCGGGATTCCTATCCTTATTCGTTACATGGCGCTTCTGCCTTGGTCCCATATAATATATTTTTAGGCAATTATGCCCTAGCATTCCACTGAGGGAACGCTGTCCCTCTCAGTGGAACGCACGGCCATTCACTTCCGCCCGCGGCCATGACGCACACGTCACTTCCGGTTTCGGCGCTCCTATCAGGTCGCCGTTGCCGGACTTAAAATGCGCTCCTTTGGTCCCTCCTGACAGACGTGCGGTGGACTCTGCGTCTCAGGGGTGGTGACCCAGTTCCAGGCGGCTCGTCTTTTAAGGTACTTTGTCTTGGGATCAGGAATATACCCCGTGAGTTATAGGTGATGCACGTTTGGCTCGGCTGCATTTCATTGCTATTTACTTCCTACAGCCCCTGTTCCGCTTATGCCTATTGGAGGCCACTACCTCCTTCCACGGATACTATAAGTATAAGGTATAGCCATTGTCCTCTTGCAATATTATGCTGTATTTATCTATCCACTCCCCTATTTATACTGTATTTACACTATATTTCACAGCCCCTGTTCCGCCTATGATCTGATTGGAGGCTATCACCTCCCACCGCGGATTTCACGTATATTAGGTATAACATAGGGCTTTTCATAGTATAATATTATTTAGCAAGTGTGTTTACGCTCATCCTCTTACTCCCTCTTATATATACTATATCTTTTACAGCCCCTAGTCTTTTGCTGATTACCGTTGGGCCCACCCTCCCCAGTACTATTTATCTATACAAGGTAACTCTTATCCTGGTTTCTGCTTACACTTAATGCCACATAACATTAGGGGACCAAGATACCATCCATTCCCCTTTATTTCTTACAGATTCCATATGCTATAGTTTAGATTCTTAACACAGAACCACTGTCCGATCCTCCCACGGTTTTTGGCTGTAAGTACATGTCTGTATCTATAGAACTCTGTCACCCAGGGTTCCCATCATTCCTTCACCTTATTGCCATTTTTTCATACCACGTTAGGCATCAAGCACCTTCTCTACACCAACTTATGATCTGTCCGTTCAATACGTGTATGGCTAAGCACGGTATGTGTGGTCTTTCTACTTTTCCTACTCAGTCTAACTTATGTCGAGCAAGTATGCATTAGCGTGTTTTCACTGCCACGCGATACGTTTTATACATTTACTCAATTTATCTCTGGCTAACACAGGACCCTGCGTCATTGTTGTATATACTTTTGTTCCAATTTATATTTATTTTTGTACACATTGTTTGTTATGTTTTTTTGTTTCTTATGTACATATTTTTTCACATGTTGTAGTGACTGATGAAAGCTCCATGTGAGCTGAAACGTTTCCAGTGCTACCTTGCACAAATAAAATTCATCAATCCAAGTAACTGAAGTTGAGTGCGAGACTTTTATATTGAATGGTAGTATATTACCCAGACACGTAGTATATTTCCCAGCCACGTAGTATATTGGCCAGTTACGTAGTATATTGCCCAGTTACGTAGTATATTGCCCAGCCACGTAGTATGTTGCCCAGTTACGTAGTATATTGCCCAGCCACATAGTATATTGCCCAGCCACGTAGTATATTGCCCAGCCCATGTAGTATATTGCCCAGCCACGTAGTATATTGCCCAGCCCATGTAGTATATTGCCCAGCCACGTAGTATATTGCCCAGTCACGTAGTATATAGCCCAGCCACATAGTATATTGCCCAGTAACGTGGTATATTGCCCAGCCACATAGTATATTGCCCAGCCACGTAGTATATTGCCCAGCCACATAGTATATTGTCCAGTCACGTAGTATATTGCCCAGCCACGTAGTATATTGCCCAGTTACGTAGTATATTGCCTAGTGACGTAGTATATTGTGCAGCCACGTAGTATATTGGCCAGTTACGTAGTATATTGCCCAGCCACGTAGTATATTGCCCAGTGATGTAGTATACAGCACAGAGCCACGTAGTATATTGCGCAGCAACGTAGTATATTCCCCAGTGACGTAGTATATTGCCCAGTGACATAGTATATTGTCTAGTGATGTATTATATTGCGCAGCCACGTAGTATATTCCCCTGTGACGTAGTATATTGCCCAGTGACGTAGTATATTGCCTAGTGATGAAGTATATTGCCCAGTGATGTAGTATATCGCACAGCAATGTAGTATACAGCACAGAGCCATGTAGTATATTGGCCAGTAACTTAGTATATTGGCCAGTAACGTAGTATATTGCCCAGTGACGTAGTATACAGCACAGAGCCACGTAGTATATTGCACAGCGAAGTAGTATACAGCACAGAGCCACGTAGTATATTGCCCAGCCACGTAGTATATTGGCCAGTTACGTAGTATATTGCCCAGTCACGTAGTATATTACCCAGCCACGTAGTATGTTGCCCAGTTACGTAGTATATTGCCCAGCCACATAGTATATTGCCCAGCCACGTAGTATATTGCCCAGCCCACGTAGTATATTGCCCAGCCACGTAGTATATTGCCCAGTCACGTAGTATATAGCCCAGCCACATAGTATATTGCCCAGTAACGTGGTATATTGCCCAGCCACATAGTATATTGCCCAGCGACGTAGTATATTGCCCAGCCACATAGTATATTGTCCAGTCACATAGTATATTGCCAAGCAACATAGTATATTGCCCAGTTACGTAGTATATTGACTAGTGACGTAGTATATTGTGCAGCCACGTAGTATATTGGCCAGTTACGTAGTATATTGCCCAGCCACGTAGTATATTGCCCAGTGACGTAGTATACAGCACAGAGCCACGTAGTATATTGCGCAGCAACGTAGTATATTCCCCAGTGACGTAGTATATTGCCCAGTGACGTAATATATTGCCTAGTGACGTAGTATATTGCGCAGCCACGTAGTATATTCCCCAGTGATGTAGTATATTGCCTAGTGACTAAGTATATTGCCCAGTGACGTAGTATATCGCACAGCAATGTAGTATACTGCACAGAGCCATGTAGTATATTGGCCAGTAACTTAGTATATTGGCCAGTAACGTAGTATATTGCCCAGTGACGTAGTATACAGCACAGAGCCACGTAGTATATTGCACAGCGAAGTAGTATACAGCACAGAGCCACATAGTATATTGGCCAGTCACGTAGAATATTGCCCAGCTACATAGTACATTGTCCAGCCAGGTTTGTCACAGGTGAAAAAATAAAAAATAAACATATACTCCCCTTTCCGAAGGCCTCTTGTAGTCCACGGCAGCTTCCGGTCCCAACGTTGGTATGGGCGCAGGACCTGTGATGACGTCGCGGTCACATGACCGTGACGTCATGGCAGGTCTTTCTAGCGCAGGCGCATAGGGCCAGTGATGATGCTGCGGTCACATGACCGTGACGTCATGGCAGGTCCTTCTGCCATACCACCTTTGCCACTGGAAACTGCAGCGGAAAATGGCGGCTGGCGGGAGTGGCTCAGGAGGTGAGTATAGCAGGTTTTTTTTTTTTTAATTATTTTTAACATTACATTTTTTACTATTGATGCCGCATAGGCAGCGTCAATAGTAAAAAGTTGGGGACACACAGGGTTAATAGCGGCGGTAACGGAGTGCGTTACCCGCGGCATAACGCGGTCCGTTACCGCCGGCATTAACCTTGTGTTAGCGGTGACCGGAGGGGACTATGCGGGCGACAGGCACTGACTGCGGGGAGTAAGGAGCGGCCATTTTCTTCCGGACTGTGCCCATCGCTGATTGGTCGCAGCAGCCATGACAGGCAGCTGGCGAGATCAATCAGCGAATGAATAACCGTGACAGAGGGACAGACAGACAGACAGACGGAAGTGACCCTTAGACAATTATATATATAGATGCTTGGTAAATCAGGTACTTTGGAAAGTTTTAGACCAGGCTTTAGCTTCCTAAAACCTATGTAAAATATTTCAGGCAGATTAGTCCAGTGATTGGTCCATAAGTTAATGTTTTCTTTTGTATAATGTTTTTTGGTGACTATGTTGAATGGCAGGTCCTAGAGAGCTGAAACTCGTCTAAAACCTTTGGAAGTGCCTTGCCTTGTTTTATTGTTTTACCTATGTGCAAAATTTGGTGCAGGCAGGTCTAGTCATTTGGCTATGCATAAAGAGCAAACAATATATATATATATACTGTATATATATATATATATATATATATATATATATATATATATAT
The DNA here is from genome assembly GCF_032444005.1 of Ranitomeya imitator. Classification (NCBI taxonomy): domain Eukaryota; kingdom Metazoa; phylum Chordata; class Amphibia; order Anura; family Dendrobatidae; genus Ranitomeya; species Ranitomeya imitator. The sequence goes on from NC_091282.1 coordinate 383,168,783, forward strand.
ATATATATATATATATATATATATATATATATATATATATATATTGTGAGGCTGTGGGCTCTGATACAGCTAGGGGGCGCTGTTTGTTCTCCCCAGAATGTGCATGTAGATGAAGTCCATAGGTGTGCATGAGAGTCACAGATTTCCGGTCCAGGTTTTCCAGGTGGCTGAAGACCACAGGTTTGTGTGTGTTTAAAAGCTTTGCAGTAAGGGGTATGGGTGTGTCAGGTGTCTGGCCAGGAGCACATCAGTGTCAGTCTGGTGTGTGCTGGTCTGCAGAGTGCATGGAGGCCAGCAGAGCCAGCACCCAGGGCAGCTGAATAGCCTGGCACCCGCAGCGTACACAGAGATGCAAGTCATCCATGGTACTGGTCTCGGATGTGGACAGTCCTGTGCCCGGAGGTGGATATCCTGTGCCCGTAGGAGTCGGATGTGGATGTGGATAGAATATAAGACATAATTTCAGATGTTTCACAATTTTTTGTTAAGTATATAATTCCACATGTGTTAATTCATAGTTTTGATGCCTTCAGTGTGAATGTACAATTTTCATAGTCATGAAAATACAGAAAAATCTTTAACCCCTTTCTGACTTCGGACGTACTATCCCGTCGAGGTGGGGAGCGCGGCCGGGTCGCGGCCGGGTGTCAGCTGCCTATCGCAGCTGACATCTGGCACTATGTGCCAGGTGCGGTCACGGACTGCCCCCGGCACATTAACCCCTGGCACACCGCGATCAAAGATGATCGCGATGTGCCGGCGGCACAGGGATGCATCGCGCAGGGAGGGGGCTCCCTGCGGGCTTCCCTGAGCCCCCCGCAGCAACGCGATGTGATCGCTTTGCTGTGAGGGTCTTACCTCCCTCCCTGCCTGCTCCAGACCCGGATCCAAGATGGCCGCAGATCCGGGTCCTGCAGGGAGGGAGGTGGCTTCACAGAGCCTGCTCAGAGCAGGCACTGTGAAGCAGCCTGCACTGCTATCAGATCGGTGATCTGACAGAGTGCTGTGCAAACTGTCAGATCATCGATCTGTGATGTCTCCCCCTGGGACAAAGTAAAAAAGTTTAAAAAAAATGTATCCAAATGTGTAAAAAAAAAATAAAAAAAAATATTCCTAAATAATGAAAAAAAAAAATATTATTCCCATAAATACATTTCTTTATCTAAATAAATAAAAAAAAACAATAAAAGTACATATATTTAGTATCGCCGCATCCGTAACGGCCCGACCTATAAAACTGGCCCACTAGTTAACCCCTTCAGTAAACACCGTAAGAATAAAAAAAAAAAAACGAGGCAAAAAACAACGCTTTATTATCATACCGCCGAACAAAAAGTGGAATAACACGCGATCAAAAGGACAGATATAAATAACCATGGTACCGCTGAAAGCGTCATCTTGTCCCGCAAAAAATGAGCTGCCATACAGCATCATTAGCAAAAAAAATAAAAAAAGTTATAGTCCTGAGAATAAAGCGATGCCAAAATAATTATTTTTTCTATAAAATAGTTTTTATCGTATAAAAGCGCCAAAACATAAAAAAATGATATAAATGAGGTGTCGCTGTAATCGTACTGACCCGAAGAATAAAACTGCTTTATCAATTTTACCAAACGCGGAACGGTATAAACGCCTCCCCCAAAAGAAATTCATGAATAGCTGGTTTTTGGTCATTCTGCCTCACAAAAATCGGAATAAAAAGCGATCAAAAAATGTCACGTGCCCGAAAATGTTACCAATAAAAACGTCAACTCGTCCCGCAAAAAACAAGACCTCACATGACTCTGTGGACCAAAATATGGAAAAATTATAGCGCTCAAAATGTGGTAACGCAAAAAATATTTTTTGCAATAAAAAGCGTCTTTCAGTGTGTGATGGCTGCCAATCATAAAAATCCGCCAAATAACCCACTATAAAAGTAAATCAAACCCTCCTTCATCACCCCCTTAGTTAGGGAAAAATTTAAAAAATGTATTTATTTCCATTTTCTCATTAGGGCTAGGGTTAGGGCTAGGGTTAGGGCTAGGGTTAGGGTTAGGGTTAGGGCTAGGGTTAGGGCTAGGGTTAGGGCTAGGGTTAGGGCTAGGGTTAGGGTTAGGGCTAGGGTTAGGGCTATGGTTAGGGCTAGGGTTAGGGTTAGGGCTAGGGTTAGGGCTAGGGTTAGGGTTAGGGCTACAGTTTGGGTTGGGGCTAAAGTTACAGTTAGTGTTTAGATTACATTCACAGTTGGGAATAGGGTTGGGATTAGGGTTAGGGGTGTGTCAGGGTTAGAGGTGTGGTTAGGGTTACCGTTGGAATTAGGGTTAGGGGAGTGTTTGGATTAGGGTTTCAGTTATAATTGGGGGTTTCCACTGTTTAGGCACATCAGGGGCTCTCCAAAAGCGACATGGCGTCCGATCTCAATTCCAGCCAATTCTGCGTTGAAAAAGTAAAACAGTGCTTCTTCCCTTCCGAGCTCTGCCGTGTGCCCAAACAGGGGTTTACCCCAACATATGGGGTATCAGCGTACTCAGGACGAATAGGACAACAACTGTTGGGGTCCAATTTCTCCTGTTACCCTTGGGAAAATACAAAACTGGGGGCTAAAAAATAATTTTTGTGGGAAAAAAAAGATTTTTTATTTTTACGGCTCTGCGTTATAAACTGTAGTGAAACACTTGGGGGTTCAAAGTTCTCACAACACATCTAGATAAGTTCCCTGGGGGGGTCTAGTTTCCAATATGGGGTCACTTGTGAGGGGTTTCTACTGTTTAGGTACATTAGGGGTTCTGCAAACGCAATGTGACGCCTGCAGACCATTCCATCTAAGTCTGCATTCCAAATGGCACTCCTTCCCTTCCGAGCCCTCCCATGCGCCCAAACGGTGGTTCCCCCCAACATATGGGGTATCAGCGTACTCAGGACAAATTGGACAACAACTTTGGGGGTCGAATTTCTCCTCTTACCCTCGGGAAAATACAAAACTGGGGGCTAAAAAATAATTTTTTGGGGAAAGATTTTTTTTTAATTTTCACGGCTCTGCGTTACAAACTGTAGTGAAACACTTGGGGTTTCAAAGCTCTCACAACACATCTAGATGAGTTCCTTAGGGGGTCTAGTTTCCAAAATGGTGTCACTTGGGGGTTTCTACTGTTTAGGTACATTAGGGGCTCTGCAAATGCAATGTGACACCTGCAGACCATTCCATCTAAGTCTGCATTCCAAATGGAGCTCCTTCCCTTCCGAGCCCTCCCATGCGCCCAAACAGTGGTTTCCCCCCACATATGGGGTATCAGCGCACTCAGGACAAATTGGACAACAAATTTTGGGGTCCAATTTCTCCTGTTACCCTCGGGAAAATACAAAACTGGGGGCTAAAAAATAATTTTCGTGGGAAAAAAGTTTTGTTTTATTTTTACGGCTCTCCATTATAAACTTCTGTGAAGCCCTTGGTGGGTCAAAGCGCTCACCACACATCTAGATAAGTTCCTTAGGGGGTCTACTTTCCAAAATGGTGTCACTTGTGAGGGGTTTCTACTATTTAGGTACATTAGGGGCTCTGCAAACGCAACATGGCGTCTCATCTCAATTCCTGTCAATTTTGCATTGAAAAGTCAAACGGCGCTCCTTCCTTTCCGAGCTCTCCCATCCGCCCAAACAGTGGTTTACCCCCACATATGGGGTATCAGCGTACTCAGGACAAATTGTACAACAACTTTTGGGGTCCAATTTCTTCTCTTACCCTTGGAAAAATAAAAAATTGGGGGCGAAAATATAATTTTTGTGAAAAAATATGATTTTTTATTTTTACGGTTCTGCATTATAAACTTCTGTGAAGCACTGGGTGGGTCAAAGTGCTCACCACACCTCTAGATAAGTTCTTTAGGGGGTCTACTTTCCAAAATGGTGTCACTTGTGGGGGGTTTCAATGTTTAGGCACATCAGTGGCTCTCCAAACGCAACATGGCGTCCCATCTCAATTCCTGTCAATTTTGCATTGAAAAGTCAAACGGCGCTCCTTCCCTTCCGAGCTCTCCCATCCGCCCAAACAGTGGTTTATCCCCACATATGGGGTATCAGCGTACTCAGGACAAATTGTACAACAACGTTTGGGGTCCAATTTCTTCTCTTACCCTTGGAAAAATAAAAAATTGGGGGCGAAAAGATAATTTTTGTGAAAAAATATGATTTTTTATTTTTACGGTTCTACATTATAAACTTCTGTGAAGCACTTGGTGGGTCAAAGTGCTCACCACACCTCTAGATAAGTTCCTTAGGGGGTCTACTTTCCAAAATGGTGTCACTTTTGGGGGGTTTCAATGTTTAGGCACATCAGGGGCTCTCCAAACAAAACATGGCGTCCCATCTCAATTCCAGTAAATTTTGCATTGAAAAGTCAAATGGCGCTCCTTCGCTTCCGAGCTGTGCCATGCGCCCAAACAGTGGTTTACCCCCACATGTGGGGTATTGGTGTACTCAGGACAAATTGTACAACAATGTTTGGGGTCCATTTTTTCCTGTTACCCTTGGTAAAATAAAACAAATTGGAGCTGAATTAAATTTTTTGTGAAAAAAAGTTAAATGTTCATTTTTATTTAAACATTCAAAAAATTCCTGTGAAGCACCAGAAGGGTTAATAAACTTCTTGAATGTGGTTTTGAGCACCTTGAGGGGTGTAGTTTTTAGAATGGTGTCACACTTGGGTACTTTCTATCATATAGACCCCTCAAAATGACTTCAAATGAGATGTGGTCCCTAAAAAAAATGGTGTTGTAGAAATGAGAAATTGCTGGTCAACTTTTCACCCTTATAACTCCCTAACAAAAAAAATTTTGGTTCCAAAATTGTGCTGATGTAAAGTAGACATGTGGGAAATGTTACTTATTAAGTATTTTGTGTGACATATCTCTGTGATTTAATTGCATAAAAATTCAAAGTTGGAAAATTGCGAAATTTTCATAATTTTTGCCAAATTTCCGTTTTTTTCACAAATAAACGCAGGTATTATCAAAGAATTTTTACCATTGTCATGAAGTACAATATGTCACAAGAAAACAATGTCAGATTCACTGGGATCCGTGGAAGCGTTCCAGAGTTATAACCTCATAAAGGGACAGTGGTCAGAATTGTAAAAATTGGCCCGGTCATTAACGTGCAAACTACCCTTGGGGGTAAAGGGGTTAAATGAGAAGGTGTGTCCAAAATTTTGGTCTGTACTGTATATACAGTTGTGCTCAAAAGTTTACATACCCCGGTAGAGATTTTGCTTTCCTGGAGTCCTTTTTTCAGAGAATACATAGTAACATAGTAACATAGTTAGTAAGGCCGAAAAAAGACATTTGTCCATCCAGTTCAGCCTATATTCCATCATAATAACTCCCCAGATCTACGTCCTTCTACACAACCTAATAATTGTATGATACAATATTGTTCTGCTCCAGGAAGACATCCAGGCCTCTCTTGAACCCCTCGACTGAGTTCGCCATCACCACCTCCTCAGGCAAGCAATTCCAGATTCTCACTGCCCTAACAGTAAAGAATCCTCTTCTATGCTGGTGGAAAAACCTTCTCTCCTCCAGACGCAAAGAATGCCCCCTTGTGCCCGTCACCTTCCTTGGTATAAACAGATCCTCAGCGAGATATTTGTATTGTCCCCTTATATACTTATACATGGTTATTAGATCGCCCCTCAGTCGTCTTTTTTCTAGACTAAATAATCTTAATTTCGCTAATCTATCTGGGTATTGTAGATCTCCCATCCCCTCTATTAATTTTGTTGCCCTCCTTTGTACTCTCTCTAGTTCCATTATATCCTTCCTGAGCACCGGTGCCCAAAACTGGACACAGTACTCCATGTGCAGTCTAACTAGGGATTTGTACAGAGGCAGTATAATGCTCTCATCATGTGTATCATGTGTAGAGAATGTGAATGATAACACCAAAACTTTTTCTCCACTCATGTTTAGTTAGTTAAATCATAATGACAACCAAAAACAGCCAAATGACCCTGATCAAAAGTTTACATACTTCATTTCTTAATACCGTGTATTGCCCCCTCTAACATCAATGACAGCTTGAAGTCTTTTGTGGTAGTTGTGGATGAGGTTCTTTATTTTCTCAGATGGTAAAGCTGCCCACTCTTCTTGGCAAAAGGCCTCCAGTTCCCATAAATTCCTGGGCTGTCTGGCATGAACTACGAGCTTGAGATCTCCCTAGTGTGGCTCAATGATACTGAGGTCAGGAGACTGATATGGCCACTACAGAACCTTAACTTTGTTCTGCTGTAATAATAATAATAATCTTTATTTATATAGCACCAACATATTCCGCAGCACTTTACAGCTTAACAGTTTCAAACACAAAAGTCATAAGTAACAACGTTAACAATACAATAATTAAAGCACAATAAGATGACACTGCCCGTGAGAACTTACAATCTACAATGCTGTAGCCAATGACAGGTCGACTTGGCCTTGTGTTTTCTATCATTGTCATGTTGGAACGTCCAAGTACATCCCATGTGCAGCTTCTGGGCTGATGAGTGCAAATTAGCCTCCAGTATTTGCTGATAATGTGCTGCATTCATCTTTCCTTCATCTTTGACCAAGTTTCCTGTGCCTTTGTAGCTCACACATCCCCAAACCTTCAGAAAGCCACCTCCGTGCTTAACAGTAGGAATGGTGTTCCTTTCATCATAGGCCTTGTTGACCAAATGTAACATTTATGGTTGTGGCTAAAAAGTTAACTTTTGCTCTCCTCACTCCAAACTGCCTTGTTCCAGAAGTTTTGTGGCTTGTTTCTGTGCTGTTTTGCTGTATTGTAGGCGAGATACTTTGTGTACTTTGCACAGTAGTGACTTTCTTCTGGCGACTCGACCATGCAGCCCATTCTTCTTCAAGGGCCTCCTTATTGTGCATCTTGAAACAGCCACACCGCTAGTTTTCACAGAGTCCTGTATTTCAGCTGATGTTATTTGTGGGTTATTCTTTACATCCCGAACAATTTTCCTGGCAGTTGTGGATGACATTTTTGTTGGTCTCCCTTACCGTGGTTTTTTTTTTACAGAGCCCCTGATTTTCCATTTGTTAATCACAGTTTGACTTCTGCTGACTGGCATTATCAACTCCTTGAATATCTTTTTGTATCCCTTTCCTGTTTTATACAGTTCAACTACCTTTTCCCGTAGATCTGTTGACAATTCTTTTGCTTTCCTCATGACTCACAAACCAGAAACGTCAGTGGCTGGATGAAAGATGCAAGAGTCTGGATCCCAGAAACTCACTCAGCTTTTATGCACACACACTGCTTACAATCAAACAGGTCACAGGTGAGGATGTTACCTTTAGTAGCCATTCAAACCCATTTGGGTCAAGTTCTGTGCATGTTATCAGGTCAAAATTACCAGGGTATGTAAACTTTTGATCAGGGTCATTTGGATGTTTTGGGTTGTCATTATAATTTAAAAAAAGAAAATGCAGTAGTTTGACAATAAATGGCTTCATCCTACCACTAACCATGAGTGGAGAAAAAGTTTTGGTGTTATTATTCATGTTCTCTGAAAAAAGGCCAATAAAGCAAAAATTCTGTCAGGGTATGTAAACTTTTGAGCACAACTGCATGTATATACACTGCTCACAAAAATATAGGGAACATTAAAATACCACATCCTAGATATTAAATATTTCAGTTGAAAATTTTTATTCATTACATAGTGGAATGTGTGAGAACAATAAAACATAAAAATGATCAATGTAAATCAAAATGAATATCCCATGGAGGTCTGGATTTGGAATGATACTCAAAATCAAAGTGGAAAATCAAATTATAGGCTGATCCAACTTCAGTGGAAGTGCCTCAGGACTAGGAAATTATGTTCAGTTGTGTGTGGGTTGTCTGCATGTGCCTGTATATGGTCTCCACCTGCAGAACCACTCCTTTATTGAGTGTGTCTTGATAATTGCCAATACTTTCCATCTGTTGTCTTTTCCATTTGCACAACAGTGCAACAGGAACAGGAACAGTGATGCTTCCTAAGTGGACAGTTTGATTTCACAGAAGTTTTATTTACTTGGAGTTATATTCTGTTGTCACGTTGCACCACAGACTGTCTAGGAGTTGGCGGATGCTTTAGTCCAGGCCTGGGAGGAGATCCCTCAGGAGACCATCCGCCGCCTCATCAGGAGCATGCCCAGGCATTGTAGGGTGGTCATACAGGCACGTGGAGGCCACACATACTACTGAGCATCATTTCCTTGTCTTGAGGCATTTCCACTGAAGTTGGATCAGTGAGGCAGTGACCCCTGTTACAGCTGGGGGGCCCTTGTATGTGCTCCACAGAATACGCACTGAGGGGTATTGAGGCCATAGAACTGCATTGCAGTCGCAGGCGTATCTGTGATTATGATGGTGAAACAGTGATCGACAGGATTGTAAATGGCCCGTATGTGTCGCAGAGGTCCTCTGCGCTGTAAGCCCAAAATAGTATTGTTGTGCTGCGACTTGTAGTTCTATGAATTTTGATTAGTCTATAATAGGGAGGCTTATAGGGTTAGTAGGAGAGCTGGGCGGGAATTACTAACCACTAGTGTTGTGCATTCCGATACCGCAAGTATCGGGTATCGGCCGATACTTGCGGTATCGGAATTCCGATACCGAGATCCGATACTTTTGTGGTATCGGGTATCGGTATTGGATCCATAGTGAGGTGTAAAATAAAGAATTAAAATAAAAAATATTGATATATTCACCTCTCCGGCGGCCCCTGGACATCATCGCGGGTAACCGGCAGGCTTCTTTGTTTAAAATGAGCGCGTAGGACCTGAGGAATGACGTCGCGGCTTCTGATTGGTCGCGTGCCGCCAATGTGACCGCGACACGACCAATCAGAAGCCGCGACATCATTTTCAGGCACTAAACTCCTCCTTCTAGGAATTTAGGACCTGAGGAATGACGTCGCGGCTTCTGATTGGTCGCGTCGCGGTCACATGGGCGGCACGCGACCAATCAGAAGCCGCGACGTCATTCCTCAGGTCCTAAACGCGCTCATTTTAAACAAAGAAGCCTGCCGGTTACCCGCGATGATGTCCAGGGGCCGCCGGAGAGGTGAATATATCAATATTTTTTATTTTAATTCTTTATTTTACACATTAATATGGATCCCAGGGCCTGAAGGAGAGTTTCCTCTCCTTCAGACCCTGGGAACCATCAGAATACCTTCCGATACTTGGTGTCCCATTGACTTGTATTGGTATCGGATATCGGTATCGGCGATATCCGATACTTTTCGGGTATCGGCCGATACTATCCGATACCGATACTTTCAAGTATCGGACGGTATCGCTCAACACTACTAACCACACATACGCTGCCCACCTATGGGGTGGTTTCAGCAATATAATGTGACTGGGGTCTGGTCACATGATGAGAGTGTGTAAGGTCCTGGAAGGTCTATGTGTTGGAAGGTCCCAGGTGGGGACAGACTTCCTGAAGAGCACATGGTGAGGCCTTGGTCCTGGAGGCCTGTGTGTTGGATGGTCCCAAGGGGGACGAACATCCTGAATAGCGCATGGAGAGGCCATGTCTGCAGTGTCAGTGACGGCATTGCATTGGGGGAGCTACCGTCCGTCTGAGGATCTGGAACTGTCAGCTGGCCTGGTGAGCAAGGCATTGTCCGAGACGGTGATCCCAGTTTGGCAGCTTACCTGGGAGAGAGAGTACTGACAGGAGTCAGCGTGTGGAGCAGGAGCTCCTGGAAGATAACCCAGAGTATGGGGAACTGTGTGCACTGACAGGGGGTCAGTTAATGAACTGTGCGGTCATCCATGGTTACTGGACGGAGTAAGGTACAGTATGTTTAGAGACTGCAATCTGATGTCGTGTGTTGGTGCCTGTTGTGTTCCATGGACATTAATGAACTGTTTGGCGTGTGGTCGCCCACGGTAACTGGACAAAGATTTCCGGCGTGTTTAGTGACTGTGTTTCAAAGCCGTATACTATGAAGTGCTAAGTACTATGTGAGGTCTGTGATGGGTAATATGGCCTACAGCGGTTTATAATGCTTGAATAAACCAAAATAGACTGTTTATGTGAAAAACCGTGCCTGTATGTTTATCCTGTTGCCAAGCGAGTGTCCCCCAATACAAGCAGTAAGCGCTGTCTTACAATATATATATATTATATATATAGCTACTAAATAATTGTCTAAGGGTCACTTCTGTCTGTCTGTCTTTCTGTCTGTCTGTCACGGATATTCATTGGTCGCGGCCTCTGTCTGTCATGGAAATCCAAGTCGCTGATTGGTCGTGGCAAAACGCCCACGACCATTGCCACGACCAATCAGCGATGGTCATAGTCTGGCAGCGAAATGGCCGCTGCTTTACTGCCCTGCAGTCAGCGCTGAGCGCTCACACAGGGTTAATGCCAGAGTTAACGGACCACGGTGTAATGCACTCTGTTAACGCAGCTATTAACCCAGTGTGACCAACTTTTTACTATTGATGCTGCGTATGCAGTATCAATAGTAAAACGATCCAATGTTACAAATAATAATAATATTAAGATAAAGGTTATTCTCACCCTCCGACGTCGCCTGCTGTCCTCGGTAGTGCAAGCGGCAGGTTCCGGTGCCAAGGATGCTATGCGAGAAGGACCTGCCATAATGTCACGGTCATGTGACCGCAACGTCATCACAGGTCCTCCGCTCATACCAACCCTGGGACCTGAAGCTGCCGCGTGCACCGCACACAGGTGCCAGGACTTCAAGGGGTCTTCGGAAGGTGAGTATATGTTTATTTTTTATTTTAAGTCTTTTTTAACCACACATATAGTGCCCCAGGGCTGCCACTAGAAATTTCGGGGCCCCATACTGGCAAAATTTTCAGGGCCCCCTTGAGACTCCGCCCAGGCTCCACCCCAGCCCCGCCTCCTCGCTCCACCCCTCAAACTGTCCACAGTCCCACCGCTCTCTCTTGGAAAATCTCCACTTCTCACCTATCACACATTAACAGTTCCCATCACCAGATCACACATATAGCCGGCAGCTTTTGTTTTGGACAAAAGATTTTTTAAGCCGCCACCATAACACAGTAGACACTTTTGGCTGGGCCCTACGCTACTGTAACCTATTAAATATTTGTTAAGATATGCAATACAATTTAGGTATATTTTTATTTATGATGATGTGTGCAAAACTGTAAAGCGCTGCGGAATATGTTAGGGCTATATAAAAATAAAGATTTATTTATTTTTCAATTTTTAAAATGACCAATAATATCACATACAAGGAACAAATACCGCAACACCATGTCCAGACCATATATTACCACCAGTGACCGAATAATATCACATACTAGGAACAAATACCACCGCACCATGAACAGACCACATATTACCACCGCACCATGACCAGACCACATATTACCACCGCACCATGACCAGACCACATATTACCACCACATAGTGACTGAATACTACAATTCTGATCAGTAATTAAAAAAAAAGCACCATACTATCACTATAAGTGCCAGTATTCACAGGAGAGCTGTACTTAGTATGCAGTGTCTGTGTACAGATAATACAGTGATCACTGGTGACATTATATACAGGAGCTTTGTATATAGTATACAGTGTATAGTGTCAGTGTATAGGTAACACTCACTCACCAGTGACGTCTCTAGGTGAAGTCCTTCATCTTTCATCCAGCACAGACCACCATCACTTCATCCAGCCAGGACTTGTCTCTGCAGGAAATAACACAGTTATCTCAAACTCCGCTTGTAGAACACATTACTTAATTTTTCCCAACTTCTACATTACACCACATGAAGAAAAAGAGGGGACATAGTATCACTCTGCACAGTAACAGGACCGCCCCCTCGTTTAAAACAGTATCCTCAAAAAACAAAATAAATACATCACTGCAGTAATAATATCCCTAAATTAGTCCCTATGGTAATAATATTCCCAATCCTAGCCACCGTGTGTCTCATTCCTGGCATCAGCCATATGTTCTCCCATCCTGCCCTCATGAGTATCCACTCTGCCCCATATGATCTCCCCATCCTGACCCATCTTTCTCCATCATATCCATCCTGCCCCATGATCCTGCACGATCTGTCTCCAATTCTGCCCCCAGTGTCTCCAATCATGCCCCCATGTCTGCAATCCTGCCACTTGTCTCCAATCATGCCCCCATGTCTGCAATCCTGCCACTTGTCTCCAATCATGCCCCCTGTGTCTGCAATCCTGCCACTTGTCTCCAATCATGCCTCCTGTGTCTCCAATCCTGCCCCATCTGTCTCCAGTCATGCCCCCATGTCTTTCATCCTGCCCCGTGTCTCCAATCATACCCCGTATCTCCATTCTGCCCCTGTGTCCAGCATTCTGCCCCTGTGTCCAGCATACTGCCCGTGTCCAGCATACTGCACCTGTGTCCAGCATACTGCCCCTGTGTCCAGCATAATGCCCCTGTGTCCAGCATAATGCCCCTGTGTCCAGCATAATGCCCCTGTGTCCAGCATAATGCCCCTGTGTCCAGCTTTCTGCCCCTTTGTCCAGCATTCTGTCCCTGTGTCCAGCATCTCTGCCCCAGCGTGTCCAGCATACTGCCCCTGTGTCCAGCTTTCTGCCCCTTTGTCCAGCATTCTGTCCCTGTGTCCAGCATCTCTGCCCCTGTGTCCAGCATCTCTGCCCCTGTGTCCAGCATCTCTGCCCCTGTGTCCAGCATCTCTGCCCCTGTGTCCAGCATTCTGTCCCTGTGTCCAGCATACTGCCCCTGTGTCCAGCATAATGCCCCTGTGTCCAGCTTTCTGCCCCTGTGTCCATCATCTCTGCCCCAGCGTGTCCAGCCTACTGCCCCTGTGTCCAGCATAATGCCCCTGTGTCCAGCATAATGCCCCTGTGTCCAGCATTCTGCCCCTTTGTCCAGCATTCTGCCCCTTTGTCCAGCATTCTGTCCCTGTGTCCAGCATCTCTACCCCAGCGTGTCCAATAAAAGAGTTCTTACCTGGCCGTGCTTCTGCGGCGGGTGAAGCTCCCTCCCTCCAGTGCCTCAACGCAGGTGAAGGACGCACTTGCCGGCGGCTGACAATGACGTCAGACGCCGGCGAAGTGCGACTGCGCACTGCGGCTGCTCAAGTCAGCTGCCAGCATCCGACTGGCTGGCGGCAGCTGTTAACTATTGTGTGCTGCAGCGCCTGCAGGGGGGGCCCGGTGAGCAGATGAGACGGGGCACAATGCGGGCCCCCTCTGCCCACCGGGCCCCATACGCCAGTCATGGCTGTAATGCCCTGATGTCGGCCCTGTAGTGCCCACATTGCTTTATACTCTGTTACATACAGCATGGGCTCTGTTATATACTACATCTCTGTGCTATATACGATGCAGCTGGGCAATATACAACGTGACTGTGCAATATACAATGTGACTGTCCAATATACTATGTGGCTGTGCAATATACTACATGCTCTGTGCTATATACTACATAGCTGTGCAATATACTATGTGGCTGTGTCGGTTCTGTTATATACTACGTCGACTGTGCAATATACTACGTGGCTCTGTTATATACTACGTGGCAGTGCAATATACTACGATATACGACGTGGCTATGTTATATATGTGGCTCTGCTATATACTACGTGGCTGACCAATATACTACGTGCCTGTGCAATACACTAAGTAGCTGTGCAATACACTATGTGGCTATGTTATATACTACGTGGCTGTGTTATATACTACGTAGCTCTGCTATATACTACGTATGCTGTGTTACATACTACGTAGCTCTGTTATATACTACGTTGGTTGTGTTATATACTACGTCACTGCGCAATATAGTACGTAGCCTGTGCTATATACTACCTACATATTCTAGAATACCCGATACGTTAGAATTGGGCCACCATCTAGTATATATATATATATATATATATATATATATATATATACACACTACCATTCAAAAGTTTAAGGTCACTTAGAAATGTCCTTATTTTTTAAAGAAAAGCACAGTTTTTTCCAATGAAGCTAACATTAAATGATTCAGAAATACACTCTATACATTGTTAATGTGGTAAATGACTATTTTAGCTGCAAACGTCTGGTTTGTAATGCAATATCTTCATACTGTAGGTGTATAGAGGCCCATTTCCAACAACCATCCCTCCAGTGTTCTTATGATACTTTGAGTTTGCTAACTGTGTAAGAAGGCTAATGGATGTTAGAATACCCTGGAAAACCCTTGTGCACAGCTGAAAACAGTTTGGCTGATTAGAGAACATATAAACCTGACCTTCCTTTGAACTAGTTGAGAATCTGGAGCATTACATTTGTTGGTTCCATTAACCTCTCAAAATGGCCAGAAAAAAGAACTTTCATGTGAAACTCGACTGTCTATTCTTGTTCTTAGAAATGAAGGCTATTCCATGCGAGAAATTGCCAAGAAACTGAAGATTTCCTACAACGCTGTGTACTACCCCCTTCAGAAAAGAGCACAAACAGGCTCTAACCAGAATAGAAAGAAGTGGGAGGCCCCGCTGCACAACTGAGCAACAAGACAAGTACATTACAGTCTGTAGTTTGAGAAATCGACGCCTCACAGGTCCTCAACTGGCAGCTTCATTAAATAGTACACGCAAAACGCCAGTGTCAACATATACAGTGAAGAGGTGACTCCGGGATGCTGGCCTTCAGGGCAGAGTGGCAAAGAAAAAGCCATATCTGAGACTGGCTAATAAAAGGAAAAGATTAATATGGGCAAAAGACCACAGACATTGGACAGAGGAAGATTGGAAAAAAAGTGTTGTCACGATCCATTTTTGGATCTGTGGCAGATCTAGCTTTTCATATTTAAACTTTTTTCCTTTCAGGTTATTGGGGAATAATTTCTGTGTTTTTGCCCCCTGCTGGTCAGCTGTGTAATTGCATTGCTGCTAGTTCTGCTGATTTGGTTGGTTACCACTCCCACCATCCTTCAAAAGGTCACCTGATGCATCAGCTGACTGTTGGTTATACAGATCCTTGTACAGACCAATAGTGCTCTCATCTGCCAGCTCCCTACCTAGGGATTAGAGCAGGGCAAGTGAGGGTTTTAGGTATCCTGCTCAGTGATGGGGTGAAAGAACCCATATAGGAACGTTAAGGAGACTAAGGTACAGCCTCAGGTGAATGCAGGAGGTGTCCATTTCTCCATTCCCTATCGTCAGGGCTCACTGTTGCTTTTGTGTCCCTGGTGTACCCCTTTTCTTGTTGTGTTGTTTTGTGACCGACCAGGGAGTGTATATTTCCTCCATTTCTTTCCCTTAGTGTACCCTGTCTGCTGAAGTGGTGGTTAGCTGGGTAACTGTGGGTATACCGGTTCATGTGGACAGTGGAGCAGGTGTCAATCTGGTGGATGCTCACTTTGTCCAGACCCATGGCCTAAGGAGTAGGACGCTAGCAAAACCCCTAAGCATCCAGGCCATTGACTCTGTCCCACTCAGCCAGGGGAGGATGACCCAAGTCGTGGATGATATACACCTACGTATAGGGACTCGTCATGAGGGGTCCCTGTCATGCTCGAGGGGGAATGCCAACAACTGTTGTTTTAGGACTCCCTTGGTTGAAAAAACAACCTGGTCATAGATTGGCAGTCCAGAGAAGTAGTCAGTTGGGATCAGTTGTGTGAGGGCTGCTGCCCGGTGGTTACTGTCTCTGCCATCCTTCTACAACCTACTTATTTTTCTCCAGTGCGGGCAGCAGAGGTGCTGCCGGGGAGTAGGGGCATGACTCAACCCTCACCACAAGCTAACCCTGAGTGTCAGAGTACTTTTAGGAGGAGGCGTCAGGGGAGTGTGGTGGCTTCCTCCGAGCTTAGTGGGGGTGTGAGTGTGGCGAAACAGGGGAATACCTCTGCTGTCGATTCCTCGAAGAATTCACCGTCTTGGAGCAAACGTATGCGTAGCAATAAACGTTCAGGTCCGGACCTGTGTGTGAATGAGTATGTATGGGTGTCCACCAAAAACATCAGGTGGAAGTGTGCAACTTGGACCTGGAGTTCCAGGGTGATCGGGCCGTATCGGGTATCGGCCATTCTCAGCCAGGGACTTTCCAGTTGGAGTTACCCCCAGGTATGGATTTACACAACTTCAACATAGCGAGTGTGAGCGAGCTGAGTGTGAGCTGAGCGTAAGTGTGAATGGCGGTAAGTGTGACTTGTGATTCAGTGAAGAGGTATTTGGAAAGCCTTTAACAAATACCTGTGTGAATTGGTGTGAGTTGCTGAATTGGGAGTAGCTATATTCATAAGGGGTTAACTTAGGGTGGGGGCTCATAATTAAGGGTTTATAAGGGCAGCTGTTTGGGGCTCAAGTCCTTTTTGGAAGTGCATTTGAACAGCAAGGTGGATTGCTGTTGAAGGGAACTAGAGAAAAAAAAATCTATAAATCTTCAGCTTAGCGAGTGTGAGCGAGCTGAGTGTGAGCTGAGCGTAAGTGTGAATGGCAGTAAGTGTGACTTGTGATTCACTGACTTTGGATTCAGGGAGTTTCCAAGGGAGGAATTGCTGTGTTTTTATTAATACTTTGTATTTATTTTTTATTTTTTTTTTTATTTAACTTTTCTGTCTGGTGCAATCCCCATTAGGAAATGTGCTCCACTATTGTTAATGCCATTCAGTGCACATCTTGCCACATGTATGCAATCCTTGATCAGCCGGTCGAGGGTGCATACTGCTGTGCGAGATGTGAGCACGTTGTGCATTTAGAAACCCAGATTCTGACTCTAAATGTGCAGCTGGCAACACCGAGATCCATAGACAATATGGAGAGGAGTCTTCTGCTCACTGAGCAGACGCTCAATGGGATAGATGAGGGGGGATGGTAGGATGGAGCTGCAGGACCGTGAAGTAGCAAGCTGGTTGACAGTTAGGAAGTGGGGTAGAGGGAAGAGTGCCAGGGAGGCTAGTCCTGATCTGGAACACCCCAATAAGTTTGCTAAGTTGGCAGATGAGGGGGGTGCCAGTACAGGGGTAGCACTGCTGCAGCCAGGCATGTCCTCTGAAAGCCGGAGGAGTGAGTACTCCAGTAAGGAGGGAAATAGGAGAGTAGGGCAGGCCAGACAGGTGCTGGTAGTGGGGGGACTCAATTATTAGGGGAACAGATAGGGCAATATGTCACAAAGACAGGGATCGTCGAACGGTGTGCTGCCTACCTGGCGCTCGAGTCTGACACATCGCTGATCGGGTGGACAGACTACTGGGAGGGGCTGGTGAGGACCCTGTGGTCATGGTGCACATTGGCACAAATGACAAAGTTAGAGGTAGGTGGAAGGTCCTTAAAGATGATTTCAAGGAATTATGCTGCAAGCTGAAAGCAAGGACCTCCAATGTGGTATTTTCCAAAATACTGCCTGTACCACGCCAGAGAGGCAACGGGAGATTAGGGAGGTTAATAAGTGGCTCAAGAATTGGTGTAGGAAGGAGGGGTTTGGGTTCCTGCAGAACTGGGCCGACTTCTCAGTTGGCTACAGGCTCTATGCCAGGGATGGACTGCACCTCAATGAGGAAGGTGCAGCTGTGCTGGGGGAGAAAATGGTTAGAAGGTTGGAGGAGTGTTTAAACTAGGGATTGGGGGGAGGGTATTCAATTTATAGGAGGGGAAGATAGTGCTGACAGAGACCTGGGCACAAATAAGGAGGTTGGGGGTGGCGGTGGCATGGGGGGTGGGGTTAGATCAGTTAATAATTTAAGAAAGAATAGAGGTACAGAGAGGAACATCAAGTGCATGTTTACTAATGCTAGAAGCCTCGCCAACAAAATGGACGAATTAGAACTAATGTTGTTGGAGCATAATTATGACATGGTGGGGATATCTGAAACATGGCTGGATGAGAGCCATGACTGGGCTGTGAACTTGCAGGGCTATAGCCTGTTCAGAAATGACCGTACAGCTAAGCGAGGGGGTGGGGTGTGTCTATATGTAAAATCGTCCTTAAAATCCATCCTGCGTGATAATATAGGTGAATTTAATGAAAATGTAGAATCCCTGTGGGTGGAGATAAGGGGAGGGGGGGGGGAATAATAAATTACTGATAGGGGTTTGTTATAAATCTCCAAATACAATGGAAGCAATGGAGAATATCCTCGTAAAGCAAATAGATGAAGCTGCGACTCAAGGGGAAGTCATTATTATGGGGGACTTCAACTACCCTGAAATAGATTGGGGAACAGAAACCTGCAGTTCCAGCAAAGGTAATCGTTTTTTGACAACTATGAGAGACAATTACCTTTCACAACTGGTTCAGGACCCAACAAGAAGGGGGGCACTGCTAGACCTAATATTAACCAACAGGCCAGACCGCATATCAAATATAAGGGTTGGGGGTCACTTGGGGAATAGTGATCACAAAATAATAAGTGTTCATGTATCCTTTAAAAAGATGTGTAACAGAGGGGTTACAAGGACACTAAACTTCAGGAGGGCAAATTTCCAAAGGATGAGAGATGATCTTAGTACAATTAACTGGGACGATATCCTGAGACACAAAAATACACAAAGAAAATGGGAGACGTTTATTAGCATCCTGGACAGGACCTGTGCACAGTATATACCGTATGGGAATAAACATACTAGAAATAGGAGGAAACCAATATGGCTAAATAGAGCTGTAAGGGGCGCAATAAGTGACAAAAAGAAAGCATGTAGAGAATTAAAGGAAGTAGGTAGTGAGGAGGCATTAAATAAATACAAAAAATTAAATAAATTCTGTAAAAAGCAAATCAAGGCAGCAAAGATTGAGACAGAGAGACTCATTGCCAGAGAGAGTAAAAATTATCCCAAAATATTCTTTAACTACATAAATAGTAAGAAACTAAAAAATGATAGTGTTGGCACCCTTAAAAATAGTCTGGGTGAAATGTTGGATGACGAGGAGGAAAAAGCCAGTATGCTAAATGACTTTTTTCATCAGTATTTACAAAAGAAAATCCCATGGCAGACAAAATGACTAGTGATAAAAATTCCCAATTAAATGTCACCTGCTTAACCCAGCAGGAAGTGCGGCGGCGTCTAAAAATCACTAAAATTGACAAATCTCCGGGCCCGGATGGGATACACCCTCGAGTACTGCAGGAATTAAGTACTGTCATTGATAGACGATTATTTTTAATCTTTAAAGACTCCATAATAACAGGGTCTGTGCCATAGGACTGGCGTCTAGCAAATGTGGTGCCAATATTCAAAAAGGGGACAAAAACTGAACTCGGAAATTATAGGCCAGTAAGCTTAACCTCTACTGTGGGTAAAATCCTGGAGGGCATTCTAAGGGATGCTATACTGGAGTATCTGAAGAGGAATTACCTCCTGACCCAGTATCAGCACGGGTTTACTAGGGACCGTTCATGTCAGACTAATTTGATCAGTTTCTATGAAGAGGTAGGTTCTGGACTGGACCAAGGGAACTGTTATGACTTGGTGGTAAGGACAATAATGGACCTGATGGTTAAGAGCACACAGAATGACCTGATAGTTACTAATAATATAGGACGAGCTCTGAGACGTGGGAACTCTGCTGACCGCAATCCCTAATCCTATCACACACACTAGAAATAGCCGTGGATTGCTCCTAACGCTCCCTATGCAACTCGACACAGCCTAAGAAACTAGCTAGCCCTAGAGATAGAAAAATAAAGCCTACGTTGCCTCAGAGAAATTCCCCAAAGGAAAAGGCAGCCCCCCACATATAATGACTGTGAGTAAAGATGAAAATTACAAACACAGAGATGAAAATAGATTTAGCAAAGTGAGGCCCGACTTACTGAACAGACAGAGGATAGGAAAGGTAACTTTGCGGTCAGCAGAAAAAACTACAAAAAGACCACGCAGAGGGCGCAAAAAGACCCTCCGCACCGACTCATGGTGCGGGGGCGCTCCCTCTGCGTCGCAGAGCTTCCAGCAAGCAAGACAAAAATCAAAATAGCAAGCTGGACAGAAAAATAGCAAACCAGAGAAAAACAAGCAGGAACTTAGCTTCTGCTGGGAAGACAGGTCACAAGAACGATCCAGGAGAGAACTAGACCAATACTGGAACATTGACAGGTGGCATGGAGCAATGATCTAAGTGGAGTTAAATAGAGCAGCCAGCTAACGAATTAACCTCGTCACCTGTGGAAGGAAACTCAGAAGCTGCAGCTCCACTCACAACCACCAGAGGAAGCCCATGGACAGAACCAGCCGAAGTACCATTCATGACCACAGGAGGGAGCTTGACAACAGAATTCACAACAGTACCCCCCCTTGAGGAGGGGTCACCAAACCCTCACCAGAGCCCCCCGGCCGACCAGGACGAGCCAAATGAAAGGCACGAACCAGATCGGCAGCATGAACATCGGAGGCAAAGACCCAGGAATTATCTTCCTGACCATAACCCTTCCACTTGACCAGGTACTGGAGTTTCCGTCTCGAAATACGAGAATTCAAAATCTTCTCCACCACATACTCCAACTCCCCCTCAACCAACACCGGGGCAGGAGGATCAACAGATGGAACCACAGGCGCCACGTATCTCCGCAACAATGACCTATGGAATACATTATGTATGGCAAAAGAAGCTGGAAGGGCCAAACGAAATGACACAGGATTGAGAACCTCAGAAATCTTATACGGACCAATGAAACGAGGCTTAAACTTAGGAGAGGAAACCTTCATAGGATCATAACGAGACGACAACCAAACCAGATCCCCAACACGAAGTCGGGGACCCACACAGCGCCGGCGGTTAGCGAAACGTTGAGCCTTCTCCTGGGACAATGTCAAATTGTCCACCATATGAGTCCAAATCTGCTGCAACCTATCCACCACAGTATCTACACCAGGACAGTCCGAAGACTCAACCTGCCCTGAAGAGAAACGAGGATGGAAACCAGAATTGCAGAAAAACGGCGAAACCAAAGTAGCCGAGCTGGCCTGATTATTAAGGGCGAACTCAGCCAAAGGCAAAAAGGACACCCAATCATCCTGATCAGCAGAAACAAAGCATCTTAGATATGTTTCCAAAGTCTGATTAGTTCGTTCGGTTTGGCCATTTGTCTGAGGATGAAAAGCCGAGGAAAAAGACAAATCAATGCCCATCCTAGCACAAAACCTCGAAACAAACTGGGAACCTATGTCCGAAACGATGTTCTCCGGAATGCCATGTAAACGAACCACATGCTGGAAAAACAATGGCACCAAATCAGAGGAGGAAGGCAATTTAGACAAGGGTACCAAATGGACCATCTTAGAGAAGCGATCACAAACCACCCAAATGACCGACATCTTTTGAGAGACAGGGAGATCCGAAATAAAATCCATAGAAATATGCGTCCAGGGCCTCTTCGGGACCGGCAAGGGCAAAAGCAACCCACTGGCACAAAAACAGCAGGGCTTAGCCCGAGCACAAGTCCCACAGGACTGCACAAAAGAACGCACATCCCGCGACAAAGACGGCCACCAAAAGGATCTAGCCACCAAATCTCTGGTACCAAAGATTCCAGGATGACCAGCCAACACCGAACAATGTTCCTCAGAGATAACTCTACTAGTCCATTTATCAGGGACAAAGTTTCTCCGCTGGGCAACGGTCAGGTCTATCAGCCTGAAATTTTTGCAGCACCCGCCGCAAATCAGGGGAGATGGCAGACAAAATTACCCCCTCTTTGAGAATACCCGCCGGCTCAGGAACACCCGGAGAGTCGGGCACAAAACTCCTTGACAGGGCATCAGCCTTCACATTCTTAGAGCCTGGAAGGTACGAAACCACAAAATCAAAACGGGAGAAAAATAGCGACCAACGAGCCTGTCTAGGATTCAACCGTTTGGCAGACTCGAGATAAGTCAAATTCTTGTTATCCGTCAAGACCACCACGCGATGCTTGGCTCCTTCAAGCCAATGACACCACTCCTCGAATGCCCACTTCATGGCCAACAACTCTCGATTGCCAACATCATAATTGCACTCAGCAGGCGAAAACTTTCTAGAAAAGAAGGCACATGGTTTCATCACCGAGCCATCAGAACTTCTTTGCGACAAAACAGCCCCTGCTCCAATCTCAGAAGCATCAACCTCGACCTGAAACGGAAGTGAAACATCTGGCTGGCACAACACAGGGGCAGAAGAAAAACGACGCTTCAACTCCTGAAAAGCTTCCACAGCCGCAGAAGACCAATTGACCACATCAGCACCCTTCTTGGTCAAATCAGTCAACGGTTTAGCAACACTAGAAAAATTACTGATGAAGCGACAATAAAAATTAGCAAAGCCCAGGAACTTTTGCAGACTCTTCACAGATGTCGGCTGAGTCCAATCATAAATGGCCTGGACTTTAACAGGGTCCATCTCGATAGTAGAAGGGGAAAAAATGAAACCCAAAAATGAAACCTTCTGAACTCCAAAGAGACACTGGAACACCATTCTGACCTGCTTCACGTGAGACTCCCAATCATCCGAGAAGACCAAAATATCATCCAAATATACAATCAGGAATTTATCCAGGTACTCTCGGAAGATGTCATGCATAAAGGACTGAAATACTGATGGAGTATTGGAAAGCCCAAATGGCATAACCAGGTACTCAAAATGGCCCTCGGGCGTATTAAATGCTGTTTTCCATTCATCGCCCTGTTTAATACGCACAAGATTATACGAACCACGAAGATCTATCTTGGTGAACCAACTAGCCCCCTTAATCCGAGCAAATAAATCTGACAGCAGCGGCAAAGGGTACTGAAATTTGACTGTGATCTTATTAAGAAGGCGGTAATCAATACAAGGTCTCAAAGAACCATCCTTCTTGGCCACAAAAAAGAACCCTGCTCCCAATGGTGACGACAACGGGCGAATATGACCCTTCTCCAAGGATTCCTTTACATAACTCCGCATAGCGGCGTGCTCTGGCACAGGTAAATTGAACAGTCGGCCCTTAGGAAACTTACTACCAGGAATCAAATTGATAGCACAATCGCAATCCCTATGAGGAGGTAAGGCACTGGATTTGGGCTCATCAAATACATCCCGGTAATCCGACAAAAACTCCGGGACTTCAGAAGGGGTGGATGACGAAATAGACAAAAATGGAACATCACCATGTACCCCCTGACAACCCCAGCTGGACACAGACATAGATTTCCAATCCAATACTGGATTATGGACCTGTAACCATGGCAACCCCAAAACGACCACATCATGCAGATTATGCAACACCAAAAAGCGAATATCCTCCTGATGTGCAGGAGCCATGCACATGGTCAATTGGGTCCAGTACTGAGGCTTATTCTTGGCCAAAGGCGTAGCATCAATTCCTCTCAATGGAATAGGATACTGCAAGGGCTCCAAGAAAAAACCACAGCGCCTAGCAAACTCCAAGTCCATCAAATTTAGGGCAGCGCCTAAATCCACAAATGCCATAACAGAATAGGATGACAAAGAGCAAATCAGAGTAACGGACAAAAGAAATTTCGACTGTACCGTACCAATGGTAGCAGACCTAGCGAAACGCTTCGTGCACTTAGGACAATCGGAGATAGCATGAGTGGAATCACCACAGTAAAAACACAGCCCATTCCGACGTCTGTGTTCTTGCCGTTCAGCTCTGGTCAAAGTTCTGTCACATTGCATAGGCTCAGGTCTACGCTCAGATAATACCGCCAAATGGTGCACAGCTTTACGCTCACGCAAGCGTCGATCGATCTGAATGGCCAAAGACATAGACTCATTCAGACCAGCAGGCATGGGAAATCCAACCATGACATCCTTAAGGGCTTCAGAGAGACCCTTTCTGAAAATTGCTGCCAGGGCACATTCATTCCACTGAGTGAGTACAGACCACTTCCTAAACTTCTGACAATATATTTCTACCTCATCCTGACCCTGACACAGAGCCAGCAAGATTTTCTCTGCCTGATCCACTGAATTAGGTTCATCATAAAGCAATCCGAGCGCCAGAAAAAACGCATCAATATTACATAATGCCGGATCTCCTGGCGCAAGGGAAAATGCCCAGTCTTGAGTGTCGTCATGTAACAAAGAAATAATGATTTTCACTTGTTGAACAGGGTCACCTGACTAGCGAGGTTTCAAAGCAAGAAACAATTTACAATTATTTTTGAAATTCAGAAACTTAGATCTATCCCCAAAAAAACAAATCAGGAATTGGAATCCTAGGCTCTGACATCGGATTCTGAACCACAAAATCTTGAATGTTTTGTACCCTTGCAGTGAGATTATCCATACAAGAGGACAGACCTTGAATGTCCATATCTACACCTGTATCCTGAACCACCCCGAGGTAAAGGGGAAAAGAGAGACAAAACACACTGCAAAGAAAAAAAATGGTCTCAGAACTTCTCTTATCCCTCTATTGAGATGCATTAATACTTTGGGCCATCTGTACTGTTATGACCTGGTGGTAAGGACAATAATGGACCTGATGGTTAAGAGCACACAGAATGACCTGATAGTTACTAGGGTTGAGCGACCTTCACTTTTATAGGATCGGGTCGGGTTTCACGAAACCCGACTTTTGGAAAAGTCGGGTCGAGTGAAATCGGCCGATCCTATAAAAAAGTCGGGGTCGGGGTCGGCCGAAACTCGAAACCCAATGCAGTGCATTGGGTTTCCATGGTTCCCAGGGTCTGAAGGAGCGGAAACTCTCCTTCAGGCCCTGGGATCCATATTTAAGTGTAAAATATAGAATTAAAATAAAAAATATCCTTATACTTACCCTCTGACGCGCCCTGGTATTAACCGGGAACCTTCCTTCCTTAGAATCAGCCTTCCAGGACCTTCGGTGATGTCGCGGGTGACGTCGCGGCTTGTGATTGGCCGCGCGGCCGCCCATGTGACCGCTCGCGCGGCCAATCACAAGCCGCGACGTCACCCGCGACGTCACCGAAGGTCCTGGAAGGGCTGATTCTTAGGAAGGAAGGCTGTCGGAAGGAAGCAGGGCGCTTCCGAGGGTGAGTATATTCCTATTAGGTATATACTCACCCTCGGAAGCGCCCTGCTTCCTTCCGACAGCCTTCCTTCCTAAGAATCAGCCCTTCCAGGACCTTCGGTGACGTCGCGGGTGACGTCGCGGCTTGTGATTGGCCGCGCGAGCGGTCACATGGGCGGCCGCGCGGCCAATCACAAGCCGCGACGTCACCGCGACGTCACGGCAAGGTCCTAGAAGCGCGGATTCGAAGGAGGAAGGCTGCCGGTTAGTACCAGGGCGCGTCAGAGGGTAAGTATTGCAATATTTTTTATTTTAATTCTATATTTTACACTTTAATCTGAATTCCGATACCAATTCCCGATATCTTAAACATATCGGGAATCGGGATCGGAATTCCGATTCCAGATTCAAAAGATCGCTGACTTCATGGCCGACCCCCCACTGGGGTCGGGTCGGGTTTCATGAAACCCGACCTTGCCAAAAGTCGGCGACTTTTGAACAATTTCGACCCGTTTCGCTCAACCCTAATAGTTACTAATAATATAGGACAAGCTCTGAGACGTGGGAACTCTGCTGACCGCAATCCCTAATCCTATCACACGCACTAGAAATAGCCGTGGATTGCTCCTAACGCTCCCTATGCAACTCGACACAGCCTAAGAAACTAGCTAGCCCTAGAGATAGAAAAATAAAGCCTACCTTGCCTCAGAGAAATTCCCCAAAGGAAAAGGCAGCCCCCCACATATAATGACTGTGAGTAAAGATAAAAATTACAAACACAGAGATGAAATAGATTTAGCAAAGTGAGGCCCGACTTACTGAACAGACAGAGGATAGGAAAGGTAACTTTGCGGTCAGCACAAAAAACTACAAAAAGACCACGCAGAGGGCACAAAAAGACCCTCCGCACCGACTCACGGTGCGGAGGCGCTCCTTCTGCGTCCCAGAGCTTCCAGCAAGCAAGACAAAAATCAAAATAGCAAGCTGGACAGAAAAATAGCAAACCAGAGAAAAACAAGCAGGAACTTAGCTTCTGCTGGGAAGACAGGTCACAAGAACGATCCAGGAGAGAACTAGACCAATACTGGAACATTGACAGGTGGCATGGAGCAATGATCTAAGGGGAGTTAAATAGAGCAGCCAGCTAACGAATTAACCTCGTCACCTGTGGAAGGAAACTCAGAAGCCGCAGCTCCACTCACAACCACTAGAGGAAGCCCATGGACAGAACCAGCCGAAGTACGATTCATGACCACAGGAGGGAGCTTGACAACAGAATTCACAACAGGGAACCCAGTGGATGTAGTGTATATGGCAGGGGTGTCAAACTGCATTCCTCAAGGGCCTCAGACCATGCGTGTTTTCAAGATTTCCTTTGCATTACACAAGGTGCTGGAATCATTCTGTGCAGGTGATTAAATTATCACCTGTGCAATACAAGGAAATCCTGAAAACATGACCTGTTTGCGGCCCTCGAGGAATGCAGTTTGACACCCCTGGTATATGGAGTTTTCAAAAGCTTTTGATACGGTGCCACACACAAGGTTGATACATAAAATGAGAATATTGGGGATAGGGGAAAATATGTGTAAGTGGGTTGAGAGCTGGCTCAGGGATAGGAAACAAAGGGTGGTTATTAATGGAGCATACTCGGACTGGGTAGCGGTTAGCAGTGGGGTACCACAGGGGTCAGTATTGGGCCCTCTTCTTTTTAACATATTTATTAATGACCTTGTTGGGGCATTCAGAGTAGAATTTCAATATTTGCAGATGACACTAAACTCTGCAGGGTAATCAATACAGGGGAGGACAATTTTATATTACAGGATGATTTATGTAAACTAGAAGCTTGGGCTGATAAATGGCAAATGAGCTTTAATGGGGATAAATGTAAGGTCATGCACTTGGGTAGAAGTAATAAGATGTATAATTATGTGCTTAATTCTAAAACTCTGGGCAAAACCGTCAATGAAAAAGACCTGGGTGTATGGGTGGATAACAAACTCATATTCAGTGGCCAGTGGCAGGCAGCTGCTACAATAAAATAATGGGATGCATTAAAAGAGGCATAGATGCTCATAAGGAGAACATAATTTTACCTCTATACAAGTCACTAGTTCGACCACACTTAGAATACTGTGCACAGTTCTGGTCTCCGGTGTATAAGAAAGACATAGCTGAACTGGAGTGGGTGCAGAAAAGAGCGACCAAGGTTATTAGAGGACTGGGGGGTCTGCAATACCAAGATAGGTTATTACACTTGGGGCTATTTAGTTTGGAAAAACGAAGACTAAGGGGTGATCTTATTTTCATGTATAAATATATGAGGGGACAGTACAAAGACCTTTCTGATGATCTTTTTAATCATAGACCTGAAACAGGGACAAGGGGGCATCCACTACGTCTGGAGGAAAGAAGGTTTAAGCATAATAACAGACGCGGATTTTTTACTGTAAGAGCAGTGAGACTATGGAACTCTCTGCCTTATGATGTTGTAATGAGTGATTCATTACTTAAATTTAAGAGGGGACTGGATACATTTCTGGAAAAGTATAATGTTACAGGGTATATACACTAGATTCCTTGATAGGGCGTTGATCCAGGGAACTAGTCTGATTGCCGTATGTGGAGTCGGGAAGGAATTTTTTTCCCAAAGGTGGAGCTTACTCTTTCCCACATGGTTTTTTTTTGCCTTCCTCTGGATCAACATGTTAGGGCATGTTAGGTTAGGCTATGGGTTGAACTAGATGGACTTATAGTCTTCCTTCAACCTTAATAACTATGTAACTCATTCCCCAGGTCGGCACTCTGGAGATTTTTGTTGCCTCCGGAGCCTTCAGTGTTTGCATTACAATCAGGCCGCATTTGCCATAAACCTGAGGGTCAGGTGACTGCCGAGGTGAACTCTGGTGGATCGAGGAGTCCTCACCGAAGGTTGTTTTCCGGTGAGGGCTGGTGTTGAAGGTCCAGAGCCCCCTCTTTGAAAGGGGGGTACTGTCACGATCTGTTTTTGGATCTGTGGCAGATCTGGCTTTTCATATTTAAACTTTTTTCCTTTCAGGTTATAAGGGGTTAATTTCTGTTTTTCCCCCCTTCTGGTCAGCTGTGTAATTGCATTGCTGCTAGTTCTGCTGATTTGGTTGGTGACCACTCCCACCATCCTTCAATACCCCTAACGAGCAGATTGAAGAAGAACTCTCGCCCATGGAATGGTGAGTTAAAGGACAGGGGGAGTGTAAATGGGTGGACCGCACAGCAGGTACCTGCGTGCCATGCATGAAACTAGAGAGCCCGCATCCCCTGTTCCCGGGGGAAGCCTTAGTGAGCTAGACCTTCCCCTTTTACCTTGGGGAAACCCTCGGGAGGCGGACCTTCCTGCTGACCGAGGGGGCGGAGAAAGAAGAGGAGAAAGCTCGCAGAGCAGCAGGGTGACAAAAGAGAAAAGCGCGCGCAGGAGGTCAGTTTGACGCGAACGCAGAGCAGCATGCAGAGCAGTGAGCGGCACGCTCTGCTTCCCCTGCCCTCACCACAGAGCATCAGCACGGCAACATGCCGCGCTGTAAACAACATAGGCTACTTTGCTAACACTAATACTGCTTTGGTAAAAAAAAAAGTAAAAGCCCTTTCACCATGACAAAGTGTGCCCCAATAAGGATACATGTTGTTTACATACACTAAGGCCGGCGTCACACTCAGCGTATAAAAATATGGTCCGAAATTTTCGGCCGTAATACGCAGAAAAGTCCCCAAAATAGTGGTCCGTATCTTCTCCGTAGGCAGGGTGTGTCAGCGTATTTTGCGCATGGCATCCTCCGTATGTAATCCGTATGGCATCCGTACTGCGAGATTTTCTCGCAGGCTTGCAAAACCGACATACGGATATACCAGGGATCAATGTGCTCAAAAAATAATAAAAACATATGTACTGTCTATATATATATATATATATATATATATATGTTAGTGAGACACATATATATATATATATATATATTAATATTTCATCCAGCGCAACATAGCTTAAAAGCCGGTAATTCAATTGCCGGCTTTCGCTATCTCCTTCCAAAACCCGACATGATATGAGACATGGTTTACATACACTAAACCATGTCATATTCCCATTTTTTTTGCATATTCCACACTACTATTGTTAGTAGTGTGTATGTGCAAAATTTGGGCACTCTAGCTATTAAATTAAAGGGTTAAATGGCGGGAAAAATTGGCGTGGGCTCCCGCGCAATTTTCTCCGCCAGAGTAGTAAAGCCAGTGACTGAGGGCAGATATTAATAGCCTGGAGAGAGTCCACGGTTATTGGCCCCCCCTGGCTAAAAACATCTTCCCCCGGCCACCCCAGAAAAGGCGCATCTTCCAGATTCTGGCACTTGGCCACTCTCTTTCCATTCCCGTGTAGCGGTGGGATATGGGGTAATGAAGGGTTAATGTCACCTTGATATTGTAAGGTGACATTAAGCCAGATTAATAATGGAGAGGCGTCAATTATGACACCTATCCATTATTAATCCAATAGTCTGAAATGGTTAAAAAAAAACACAAACACATTATTAAAAAGTCTTTTAATGAAATAAAAACACAGGTTGTTTGAATATTTTATTATCCTGGTAATCCACCTGAAGACCCTCGCTCTGTAACAAAGAAAAAATAATAAACCAAAAATATGTATACCTTCCGATGATCTGTCACGTCCCACGATGTAAATCCATCTGAAGGGGTTAATTTTTTTTACAGGCAGGAGCTCTGCTATAATGCAGCTGTGCTCCTGACTGTAAAACCCCAGCGAATGAATGGAAAGTAGGTCAATGACCTGTAGTTACCTTCAGTTGCGGTGATGCGCCCTCTGCTGGTTGTCCTCATATGAACTCGAGCCTGGGAACTTTTCTGATTTTTTTCCCACGCTCGAAGTACATCCAGCAGAGGGCGCATCACCACGAATGAAGGTAACTACAGGTCATTGACCTACTTTCCATTCATTCGCTGGGGTTTTGCAGTCAGGAGCACAGCTGCATTATAGCAGAGCTCCTGCCTGTAAAAAAAATTAACCCCTTCAGATGGATTTACATCGTGGGATGTGACAGATCATCGGAAGGTATGTATATTGTTGGTTTATTATTTTTTCTTTGTTACAGAGCGAGGGTCTTCAGGTGGATTACCAGGATAATAAAATATTCAAACAACCTGGGTTGGGTTGAAACATTTGGTAGTCAAGCCCCAAAGAGACAAACCATTTACCGCATTCGTGACAAATTCGATGCCACTGGCTGAATCCTTAATGTTCCAAAAACTAATCGACCCAAAACAGTCTGTACAGAAAATAATAACTTGTTGCTGAAACATTTGTTCGGAGTCCAAAAATGTCCACCAGAAGAGTCTTTAGAATTGTGAATTTCACAAACTTCCATCATGCAAATCCTGAAATCTATTGGGTGGAAAGCTTATCGTCCACGTCTAATTCATGGTTTAGTGGAGGATGATCCAAACAGGCGGCTGCAATTTAGTGAGATAATGCTTAACGAAATTGAAGAAAATCCAGTAATTTTAGATAACATTATGTGCAGTGATGAAGCTTCTTTCAAATTACCTGGCCATATTAACACACATAATAGTATTTACTGGTATAATGAGAACATGCATTTAACATTAGAGCAACAACTAAATGAGCCTGGTGTCAATGTTTGGGTGGTATTTCAAGTTTTCGTGTTTTTGGACCATTTTTTTTTTTATGGAACAATCACAGGAGATAAGTATCTTGAAATTCTAATGAATCAAGTTGTTCCCCAGTTATAGCAACAGCCTAATTCAAATGACCTTTATTTCCATCAAGATGGGGCCCCTTTACATTATTCAAGAGTAGTCCGCGAGTATCTTGATGAAACATTTCCTAATGAATGGATTGGCCGAAGAGGCCCACTTGATTGGCCGGCACGTTCATCAGACTTCACCCCAATGGATTTTTTCTTTGTGGGAGTACTCAAGGACAAAACCAAAAAGTGTCAGTGATTTGAAAAATTACATAAGAGATGCATTTCAAGAAATTAATACCCAAAGAGACTTGTGCAAAAATGTTTGTCGAAGCGTAATAGGCAGACTTCAAAGCTGTGCAAATTGTGATGGAAAACAGTTTGAGCACCTGCGTTGATAACATTTAAGGGATTTTGTATCTTTCAGAATAAAATTTAATTGTCAATGTTATGCTTGTGTTAGTAAATATAATTTTATATATAAATCAAAATAAATGTTATTATTTTCTGTCCACCTACTTTTGGACCACCCTGTATATATATTTATATTTCATACAGAACTAGATAGCAAACAAGCCGGTAATTCAATTGTCGGCTTTTGCTAAATCCTTAACGAACCTGGCAGGATATGAGATGTGGTTTGCATACAGTAAACCATTGCATATCCATTATATTTTTATATATCCCTCAGTAATAATGTTAGTAGGGTGTGTGTGCAAAATTTGGGAGCTCTAAGTGTTAAGTTAAAGGGTTAATTCACGGAAAAAACTGGCGTGGGCTCCCGTGCAATTTTCTCCACCAGAAAGGGACTGGGGGCAGATTTTAATAGCTTAGAGAAGGACCATGGTTATTGCCCCTCCCCCCGGCTAAAAACATCTGCCCTCAGCCACCTCAGAAAAGGCGTATCTGTAAGATGCGCCCATTCTGGCACTTAGCCTCTCTCTTCCCTCTGCCCTGTGGCATTGGCAATAAGACACCTATCCATTATTAAGCCACTAGTGTGAAATGGTTAAAAAACACACACACATTAAGAATAAAGTATTTAAATGAAATAAATAAACACACAGGTTTCATTATTTTTATTGTACGCTCAATCCAACTGAAGACCCTCATTCTCCTGTAAAAAATTTCAAAAAAGCAACAATATCCCATACCTGTCCGCCGTACAGTCATGTCCCACCCTGCAATCCATCTAAAGGGGGTTAAATACATTACAAACCGGAGCGCTGCTAATGCGACTGCTACCGGCTGTAAAAGACTGGGGAATGAATGAAATCCAGGGAACGGAGCTTCAGTAACTAGTGGTGCCATCACCGAAGTTGCGCACCCTGGCGGCATGAACTCATATTAAATGTGTAGCGTGGGAAAGTTTCTAAATATTTTCAGCTGACAGTCATGTTATGGCTTGTTTTTGGCGGGACAAGCTGACGTTTTTATTGGTACCATTTTCGGGCACATGATATTTTTTGATCGCTTTCTATTCCGATTTTTGGGAGACAGAATGAACAAAAACCAGCAATTCTGAAATTACTTTTTTTTATACCATTCTGCGTGTGGTAAAATTGGTAAGGCAGCTGTATTCTTTGGGTCAGTACGATTACAGCAATACCCAATTTATTTAGTTTTTTGTATGTTTTGGAGCTTTTACACAATAAAAACTATTTTATATAAAAAATAACTTTTTGCACTACGGTACTTTATTCTGAGAGCTATAACTTTTTTATTTTTCCACTGATTGAGCTGTGTGGCAGCTCGCTTTTTTGTGGGACAAGATAATGTTTTCAGTAGTACAATTTTCATTTACATTTGTCTTTTTGATCGCATTTTATTGCACTTTTTGTTCAGCAGTATGATGATAAAGCATTGTTTTTTGCATCGTTTTTTAATTATTTTTTGTTACAGTATTCACTTAAGGGGTTAACTAGTGGAACAGTTTTAAAGAACGTGTCGATACGGTTGCGGTAATACTTAATATGTGTACTTTTATTGTTTTTTTTAATTTATACAAATAAATGTACTTATTGGAAAAATATTTGTTTCTTTTTTTCTCTTCTTTATTTGGGGATTTAAAAAAAAATATATATACAGTGGGGCAAAAAAGTATTTAGTCAGTCAGCAATAGTGCAAGTTCCACCACTTAAAAAGATGAGAGGCGTCTGTAATTTACATCATAGGTAGACCTCAACTATGGGAGACAAACTGAGAAAAAAAAATCCAGAAAATCACATTGTCTGTTTTTTTAACAATTTATTTGCATATTATGGTGGAAAATAAGTATTTGGTCAGAAACAAACAATCAAGATTTCTGGCTCTCACAGACCTGTAACTTCTTCTTTAAGAGTCTCCTCTTTCCTCCACTCATTACCTGTAGTAATGGCACCTGTTTAAACTTGTTATCAGTATAAAAAGACACCTGTGCACACCCTCAAACAGTCTGACTCCAAACTCCACTATGGTGAAGACCAAAGAGCTGTCAAAGGACACCAGAAACAAAATTGTAGCCCTGCACCAGGCTGGGAAGACTGAATCTGCAATAGCCAACCAGCTTGGAGTGAAGAAATCAACAGTGGGAGCAATAATTAGAAAATGGAAGACATACAAGACCACTGATAATCTCCCTCGATCTGGGGCTCCACGCAAAATCCCACCCCGTGGGGTCAGAATGATCACAAGAACGGTGAGAAAAAATCCCAGAACCACGCGGGGGGACCTAGTGAATGAACTGCAGAGAGCTGGGAAAAATGTAACAAGGCCTACCATAAGTAACACACTACGCCACCATGGACTCAGATCCTGCAGTGCCAGACGTGTCCCACTGCTTAAGCCAGTACATGTCCGGGCCCGTCTGAAGTTTGCTATAGAGCATTTGGATGATCCAGAGGAGTTTGGGGAGAATGTCCTATGGTCTGATGAAACCAAACTGGAACTGTTTGGAAGAAACACAACTTGTCGTGTTTGGAGGAAAAAGAATACTGAGTTGCATCCATCAAACACCATACCTACTGTAAAGCATGGTGGTGGAAACATCATGCTTTGGGGCTGTTTCTCTGCAAAGAGGCCAGGACGACTGATCCGGGTACATGAAAGAATGAATGGGGCCATGTATCGTGAGATTTTGAGTGCAAACCTCCTTCCATCAGCAAGGGCATTGAAGATGAAACGTGGCTGGGTCTTTCAACATGACAATGATCCAAAGCACACCGCCAGGGCAACGAAGGAGTGGCTTCCTAAGAAGCATTTCAAGGTCCTGGAGTGGCCTAGCCAGTCTCCAGATCTCAACCCTATAGAAAACCTTTGGAGGGAGTTGAAAGTCCGTGTTGCCAAGCGAAAAGCCAAAAACATCACTGCTCTAGAGGAGATCTGCATGGAGGAATGGGCCAACATACCAACAACAGTGTGTGGCAACCTTGTGAAGACTTACAGAAAACGTTTGACCTCTGTCATTGCCAACAAAGGATATATTACAAAGTATTGAGATGAAATTTTGTTTCTGACCAAATACTTATTTTCCACCATAATATGCAAATAAATTGTTAAAAAAACAGACAATGTGATTCTCTGGATTTTTTTTTCTCAGTTTGTCTCCCATAGTTGAGGTCTACCTATGATGTAAATTACAGACGCCTCTCATCTTTTTAAGTGGTGGAACTTGCACTATTGCTGACTGACTAAATACTTTTTTGCCCCACTGTATATATTATACATTTTTGCACTTTCTAATATACATATATATATATATATATATATATATATATATATATATATGTATATATTTATATATATATATATATGCAGTGCCCCAGAGATCTGGTCGTTGCAGTATGACACTCTGCCGCTAAGGGGAGTGATGATACGTCTGATGGCACTAAGGAATTCTCCTGACCAGGTATCACTAGCACACATTACACTTCACACTCCAGCCACTAGGGGGAGCAAAAGGCTTTATTTATTGGGCCCCTCCTCACACTGGTAAAACTAGGGGTTGGATAGAAAGTTAGTCAGAAGCTGACTGGGTTGCATTCAGGCAACATCCTGTGGCAGGGGGTGTTGCAGGGAGAAGACACAGGGGGGTCCCTGTCAGGCTTGGGAACCTGGCAGGTGCCTAGCGAACAGAACAGAACGTAACAGAGCTGCGCCTGCACCTCCTGCGGCGGTATCCTAAGAAAGAGACAAGAAAGGAAGGATATTGTGGAACAGTGTAAACGAGATCTAGCAAAAAGGAGTACCAGTAGGAGTCGTGCCGTGAGACCGAGGCAACATCTTACTGAGGCGCGTAGCCGGTGGCCGGAACACCGTGGGAGTAACTGACTTCAGGCCTTACTTCAAACTTCGCAGGACAGTTAATTATAGGTTGGCAGAGGGACGCCGGGGCATTCACCCAGCACGCACTACAAGGTATTTAGTCCATATTATCCTCTACATATACGTCATTTAGATCTGAGCCACTATTGTTGGGAGCATATATACATATTGGTTATTCCCGCTGGGGAAATTTACTTATCCTATTAAGCACTATTGTATTGCTTTCTATAGCTCTTAACAATGGGGACTTTTGTATTGGCCTAGGCTGGTTTTGTAGATGGTTTATCATTGTTGTATGTGTCAGTGCATATCTGGGTTTCAGTAATTGCCTATGGCAGCTTAGTCCCTCTTTTTGTGGATTTTGCACCTTTCTTGGCTTGTAGTGTAATGTATTTTTACATGTTTTATATGTGACTTCAATAAAATTGTTATATTTTTATCAAGTACCATAGTGTAGATCATTTCACTTTTCTGGTCACACTGTTTGTGAGGGATATAAAGTTATTATTATTCCAAGATATACGGTTTTAAATATACCTGGTTTGGGAATACCACTTTAATGCATGCTCAGGCATGTACTATGGAGGACAGAGAATGAACTTCAATCCAATATTGCAGCCAGCATGCAGCCAGCGGGTAAGGAAAGGGTGAATCAAAAAACCCCAAACCCCGCCCCTATGGCTGAAGATTGTTCCCTCCAAATTCAGGTGACAGTGTCCCTTTAAACCTGTAAATAGTTAATAACTTCTTGTTAGATTTTTCCACCGAGTCTCTGTGCCACAGTATTATCGTATCTGTTAACAATTGCATGGAGGTATTAATATTTATACCCTTTATATTAGGGTAAAGTATTAGTTGGAATGTTGTCAATGTGACAGGTGTCTACTTTGAGAAAATATCCCTAGTCAAACAAAATAGAGGAAATTTTGGTAGAATTTCTGAAACCTCTTGCAATGATGATGTGCTCCTTCTCTATTTTTGTTGGTAATACATATAACTTCCTCCCGCAGAAGAAAGTATTATTTATCCCTTGGGTATCTGCATCATGAAAATTGACAGGAATATAACTTTCAGGGTGCAATAGCGTGCCATATGTTCTCTGTGCTATGAAATCACCCTTTGCTCGCCACACATATGCATTTATACTATATTATATATACCGGTATATTATATTAAATATATTATATACAAATATGTAGAGAAAAACATTGCAATTTTGATTCACTGCATTTGGAGTCAGAATTACCTGGTTTGGTTATGAGTATTATTTCTAGGGTGAATGCACATTAACTACGCTAAAAGGTAAATATTATTTTTTTTTAACATACACATTTTATAGTGTAGTAAAAGTGTCTTTCACGGCTCCCCAACTCTAACTCCATTACACTGTTAGTTTATGAGAAAGATCAGAGACGCCAGTATGGCTAGGAAATACAAAACCAGAAAGAACATAAATATTGAAAATGGCAATGAATTAGATACATAAACTAGTTTGATTAGGAACACATAATTATATTCTTTATTTAATTACTAATATATGTATATGGTATATTATACACCCATGTTTATGACTGGACAGCCATCAGCTTTTATATCCTTATGTTCACAAGCGGGTTTTTAAGTGTAAAAAAATAAATTTGGTACTGTACATTTCAAATGAGGAGCTAAGAGTTAAATGGTCTAAGGGTATGTGCACACGTTGCGGTTTTTACTGTGGATCCGCAGCGTTTTAGACGCTGCGGATCTGCAGCAGTTTTCCATGCGGTGTACAGTACCATGTTAACCTATGGAAAACAAAAAACGCTGTGCACATGCTGCGGAAAAAACCACGCGGAAATGCTGCGGTTTATTTTCCACAGCATGTCAATTCTTTGTGCGGAATCCGCAGCGGTTTTACACCTGCTCCATAATAGAAAACCGCAGGTGTAAAACCGCAGTGGAGACCGCACAAAAACCGCGGAAAATCCGCAGAAAATCTGCAGGAAAAACACAGTGTTTTTGCCCCGTGGATTTATCAAAATCAGTGCGGAAAAATCCGCACACCAGTCCGTAGCATGTGCACATAGCCTTAGGCCGGGATCACACATGTGAGAAACACATCCGTGTCTCGCATGTGAAATCCAAGCTCTAGCGCCAGCACTCCAGAGCGGAGCGTGCGGCTCCATGTGTTGCTATGCGGCTGCACGCTCCGCTCTGGAGTGCCGGCGCCAGAGGAGGGATTTCACATGCGAGACACGGACGTGTTTCTCGCATGTGTGATCCCGGCCTTAGAAGCAAAGTCTGCAGTCACATTACGTGACTGCAGACTGTGGAATTGTGACAGTGTGGTATGCACACACAATGCCTTTGTGTCACAAACAAAGCCCACCACCCTTTAGATCTTCCACTTTTTTATTGAAAGAAGTAGGAGATCTAATTAATAGCACATGACAGTCATTTTAATCCCAGAAGCAATTTGACTCTTGAGAGAAAAACATTGCTCTCTTTACAGAATGATGACTCCATTGAGGTAAAACCTGGCAATCAGGTGGAATCAATTGTTATTATAGATCCTAGTAAATATAAAAATGAGATATTGAGACAGTTATCTGATTGTGATACCTAATACCCTTGATCATAATCCTTTATGTAAGATTCAAAACAAAATATCCAAGTCGGTAGTGAAATATAAAACATTGAGAGTGAGTGATAAATTGGCAGAATATTTGATAAGAGGATTCCATAACACCTAAACAGTGGGGAAAATAAGTATTTCATACACTGCCGATTTCACAATATATTTGATATACTCCCCAAATTTCATAAGTGAAGCACTTGGTGGGTTAAAGTGCTCACCACACATCTAGATAGGTTCCTTAGGGGTTCTATTTTCCAAAATGGTGTCACTTGTGGGGGTTTCAATGCTTAGGCACATCAGGGGCTCTCCAAACGTAACATGGCGTCCCATCTCAATTCCAGTCAATTTTGCATTGAAAAGTCAAACGGTGCTCCTTCCCTTCCGAGCTCTGCCATGCGCTCAAACAGTGGTTTACCCCCACATATGGGGTATCAGCGTACTCAGAACAAATTGTACAACAACTTTTGGGGTCCATTTCTTCTGTTACCCTTGGTAAAGTAAAACAAATTGGAGCTGAATTACATTTTTTGTGAAAAAAAGTTAAATGTTAATTTTTTTTTCAAACATTCCAAAAATTCCTGTAAAACACCTGAAGGGTTAATAAACTTCTTGAGTTTGGTTTTGAGCACCTTGAGGGGTGCAGTTTTTAGAATGGTGTCACACTTGGTTATTTTCTATCATATAGACCCCTCAAAATGACTTCAAATGTGATGTGGTCCCTAAAAAATATTGTTGTTGTAAAAATGAGAAATTGCTGGTCAAATTTTAACCCTTATAACTCCCTAACAAAAAAAATTTTTGGTTCCAAAATTGTGCTGATGTAAAGTAGACATGTGGGTTACTTATTAAGTATTTTGTGTGACATATCTCTGTGATTTAAGGGCATAAAAATTCAAATTTGGAAAATTGCAAAATTTTCTAAATTTTTGCCAAATTTTCATTTTTTTCACAAATAAACGCAAGTTATATCAAAGAAATTTTACCACTATCATGAAGTACAATATGTCACGAAAAAACTGTCAGAATCGCCAAGATCCGTTGAAGCATTCCAGAGTTATAACCTCATAAAGAGACAGTGATCATAATTGTAAAAATTAGACTGGTCATTAACGTGCAAACCACTCTTGGGGCTTAAGGGGTTAAAGATAACCCAGAGTGCAATTACGTGACATTAATGCATCACACTAAAAACACAATATCACCTATTCTATACAGTCTGCGATTGGGGTGCAAAAGTCCTTGGAGATCCATGACTTGTTCATCTTAATGAAAGTTAGGCGGTATACACTTTTAGGGGACAGCCGGCTGCACTTATACAGCAGGGCACCACCAGCAGGGCTGAAGACACGTTCTGAGAGAAAGTTGGCTGCCATGCATGATAAAACCTCCAAGGCGTGTGAAGTCATCTCAGGACTCTCATCAATTTTGGAAGATCAAAATGTGAAAGGGTCCAAACCCTCCCTGGGTTCTAGATACTCTGGCACCATCCTCTCCATTCGTTCACCACGTGTAAGACCTGGACTCTGTTGTGTTTGTGCACGAGTTGGTCTAAAAATAGAGTCAAAGGACT
The DNA here is from genome assembly GCF_032444005.1 of Ranitomeya imitator. Taxonomy (NCBI): domain Eukaryota; kingdom Metazoa; phylum Chordata; class Amphibia; order Anura; family Dendrobatidae; genus Ranitomeya; species Ranitomeya imitator. The sequence goes on from NC_091282.1 coordinate 383,207,953, forward strand.
CACAGAAATTGCGTCTTCCAATTCCACCACTGCTGTTGCTGCTGCTAATGTTTTGGCATTGAGAAATTGACGTGCCGGAGGTTGGAAGTTTACAGTTGTGATGCGAACTGTGTGATTCACTGCTGTCTTGGGGAAAAGCTCTCTTAAGGTTGTGTAAAAGCGTGTTTCGATACTAAAGCATTAGCGGGTCCCTTTCTAGGGCAGGAATCATGTGGCAAAATTTGGTTTAACGTGGATCTAAAAAAAGTAGCAACCCAGTAGTCCGCATTATTCCTAATCATAACTATACGGGGATCATGTTGCAGATAGTGCAGCAAGAAGGCACTCATATGTCGGGCTCCTCCATGAGGTCCAAGCCCATGATGTGTTGGTGACTGGGTAAAGGTACCTTCACACTAGACGATATCGTTAACGATATCGTTGCTTTTTGTGACTTAGCAACGATATCGTTAAGGATATCGTTCTGTGTGACAGCGACCAACGATCAGGCCCCTGCTGGGAGATCGTTGGTCGCTGAACAAAGTCCAGAACTTTATTTCGTCACTGGATCTCCCGTGGACATCGCTGGATCGGCGTGTGTGACACCGATCCAGCGATGTCTTCACTGGTAACCAGGGTAAACATCGGGTAACTAAGCGCAGGGCCGCGCTTAGTAACCCGATGTTTACCCTGGTTACCAGCGTAAAAGTGAAAAAAACAAAGAGTACATACTTACCTACCGCTGTCTGTCCCCGGCGCTGTGCTCTGCACTCCTCCTGTACTGGCTGTGAGCGTCGGTCAGCCGGAAAGCAGAGCGGTGACGTCACCGCTCTGCTTTCCGGCCGCTGTGCTCACAGTCAGTGCAGGAGGAGAGCAGAGAAGCAGAGCGCCGGGGACAGACAGCGGTAGGTAAGTATGTACTGTTTGTTTTTTTCACTTTTACGCTGGTAACCAGGGTAAACATCGGGTTACTAAGCGCGGCCCTGCGCTTAGTAACCCGATGTTTACCCTGGTTACCCGGGGACCTCGGGATCGTTGGTCGCTGGAGAGCTGTCTGTGTGACAGCTCTCCAGCGACCAAACAGCGACGCTGCAGCGATCCGGATCGTTGTCGGTATCGCTACAGCGTCGCTTAATGTGAACATAGTAACATAGTAACATAGTAACATAGTTAGTAAGGCCGAAAAAAGACATTTGTCCATCCAGTTCAGCCTATATTCCATCATAATAAATCCCCAGATCTACGTCCTTCTACAGAACCTAATTGTATGATACAATATTGTTCTGCTCCAGGAAGACATCCAGGCCTCTCTTGAACCCCTCGACTGAGTTCGCCATCACCACCTCCTCAGGCAAGCAATTCCAGATTCTCACTGCCCTAACAGTAAAGAATCCTCTTCTATGTTGGTGGAAAAACCTTCTCTCCTCCAGACGCAAAGAATGCCCCCTTGTGCCCGTCACCTTCCTTGGTATAAACAGATCCTCAGCGAGATATTTGTATTGTCCCCTTATATACTTATACATGGTTATTAGATCGCCCCTCAGTCGTCTTTTTTCTAGACTAAATAATCCTAATTTCGCTAATCTATCTAGGTATTGTAGTTCTCCCATCCCCTTTATTAATTTTGTTGCCCTCCTTTGTACTCTCTCTAGTTCCATTATATCCTTCCTGAGCACCGGTGCCCAAAACTGGACACAGTACTCCATGTGCGGTCTAACTAGGGATTTGTACAGAGGCAGTATAATGCTCTCATCATGTGTATCCAGACCTCTTTTAATGCACCCCATGATCCTGTTTGCCTTGGCAGCTGCTGCCTGGCACTGGCTGCTCCAGGTAAGTTTATCATTAACTAGGATCCCCAAGTCCTTCTCCCTGTCAGATTTACCCAGTGGTTTCCCATTCAGTGTGTAATGGTGACATTGATTCCTTCTTCCCATGTGTATAACCTTACATTTATCATTGTTAAACCTCATCTGCCACATTTCAGCCCAAGTTTCCAACTTATCCAGATCCATCTGTAGCAGAATACTATCTTCTCTTGTATTAACTGCTTTACATAGTTTTGTATCATCTGCAAATATCGATATTTTACTGTGTAAACCTTCTACCAGATCATTAATGAATATGTTGAAGAGAACAGGTCCCAATACTGACCCCTGCGGTACCCCATTGGTCACAGCGACCCAGTTAGAGACTATACCATTTATAACCACCCTCTGCTTTCTATCACTAAGCCAGTTACTAACCCATTTACACACAATTTCCCCCAGACCAAGCATTCTCATTTTGCGTACCAACCTCTTGTGCGGCACGGTATCAAACGCTTTGGAAAAATCGAGATATACCACGTTCAATGACTCACCGTGGTCCAGCCTATAGCTTACCTCTTCATAAAAACTGATTAGATTGGTTTGACAGGAGCGATTTCTCATAAACCCATGCTGATATGGAGTTAAACAGTTATTCTCATTGAGATAATCCAGAATAACATCCCTCAGAAACCCTTCAAATATTTTACCAACAATAGAGGTTAGACTTACTGGCCTATAATTTCCAGGTTCACTTTTAGAGCCCTTTTTGAATATTGGCACCACATTTGCTATGCGCCAATCCTGCGGAACAGACCCTGTCACTATAGAGTCCCTAAAAATAAGAAATAATGGTTTATCTATTACATTACTTAGTTCTCTTAGTACTCGTGGGTGTATGCCATCCGGACCCGGAGATTTATCTATTTTAATCTTATTTAGCAGGTTTCGCACCTCTTCTTGGGTTAGATTGGTGACCCTTGATATAGGGTTTTCATTGTTTCTTGGGATTTCACCTAGCATTTCATTTTCCACCGTGAATACCGTGGAGAAGAAGGTGTTTAATATGTTAGCTTTTTCCTCGTCATCTACAACCATTCTTTCCTCACTATTTTTTAAGGGGCCTACATTTTCAGTTTTTATTCTTTTACTATTGATATAGTTGAAGAACAGTTTGGGATTAGTTTTACTCTCCTTAGCAATGTGCTTCTCTGTTTCCTTTTTGGCAGCTTTAATTAGTTTTTTAGATAAAGTATTTTTCTCCCTATAGTTTTTTAGAGCTTCAATGGTGCCATCCTGCTTTAGTAGTGCAAATGCTTTCTTTTTACTGTTAATTGCCTGTCTTACTTCTTTGTTTAGCCACATTGGGTTTTTCCTATTTCTAGTCCTTTTATTCCCACAAGGTATAAACCGCTTACACTGCCTATTTAGGATGTTCTTAAACATTTCCCATTTATTATCTGTATTCTTATTTCTGAGGATATTGTCCCAGTCTACCAGATTAAGGGCATCTCTAAGCTGGTCAAACTTTGCCTTCCTAAAGTTTAGTGTTTTTGTGACTCCCTGACAAGTCCCCCTAGTGAAAGACAGGTGAAACTGTACAATATTGTGGTCGCTATTTCCAAGATGCCCGACCACCTGCAGATTTGTTATTCTGTCAGGTCTATTAGATAGTATTAGGTCTAAAAGTGCTGCTCCTCTGGTTGGATTCTGCACCAATTGTGAAAGATAATTTTTCTTGGTTATTAGCAGAAACCTATTGCCTTTATGGGTTTCACAGGTTTCTGTTTCCCAGTTAATATCCGGGTAGTTAAAGTCCCCCATAACCAGGACCTCATTATGGGTTGCAGCTTCATCTATCTGCTTTAGAAGTAGACTTTCCATGGTTTCTGTTATATTTGGGGGTTTGTAACAGACCCCAATGAGAATTTTGTTACCATTTTTCCCTCCATGAATTTCGACCCATATGGACTCGACATCCTCATTTCCTTCGCTAATATCCTCCCTTAAAGTGGACTTTAGACAAGACTTTACATAGAGACAAACCCCTCCTCCTCTCCGATTTTTACGATCCTTTCTAAACAGACTGTAACCCTGTAAGTTAACTGCCCAGTCATAGCTTTCATCTAACCATGTCTCGGTTATTCCCACTATGTCAAAGTTACCTGTAGATATTTCTGCTTCTAGTTCTTCCATCTTGTTTGTCAGGCTTCTGGCGTTTGTGAGCATGCAGTTTAGAGGATTTTGTTTTGTTCCAATCTCCTCGCTGTGGATTGTTTTAGAAATGTTCTTACCTCCCTTCTGAGTATGTTTTCCTGGATCTTCTTTGTTTAAGTCTAATGTTTTTCTTCCCGTCCCCTCTTCTTCTAGTTTAACGCCCTCCTGATGAGTGTAGCGAGTCTTCTGGCGAATGTGTGTTTCCCAGGTTTGTTGAGGTGTAGTCCGTCTCTGGCGAGGAGTCCATCGTACAAGTAATTCACACCGTGGTCCAGGAATCCGAATCCTTGTTGTCTGCACCATCGTCTTAGCCAGTTGTTTGCATCAAGGATCCTGTTCCATCTCCTGGTGCCATGCCCGTCTACTGGAAGGATAGAAGAAAAAACTACCTGTGCATCCAGTTCCTTTACTTTCTTCCCCAACTCTTCAAAGTCTTTGCAGATTGTCGGTAGGTCCTTCCTTGCCGTGTCATTGGTGCCAACATGTATCAGAAGAAATGGGTGGACGTCCTTGGAGTTGAAGAGCTTTGGTATCCTATCAGTCACATCCTTGATCATCGCACCTGGAAGGCAGCATACTTCTCTTGCAGTTATGTCCGGTCTGCAGATGGCTGCTTCTGTGCCTCTCAGTAGTGAGTCTCCCACCACCACCACTCTTCGTTGCTTCTTGGCTGTACTATTTGCTGTCACTTGTTGCTGTGTGCCCTTTTCTTTTTTGCTTGCTGGTATTGCTTCATCCTTAGGTGTGCCATCTTCATCCTCTACAAAGATTTGATATCGGTTCTTCAGTTGTGTGGTTGGTGATTTCTCCATGGTCTTCTTGCTTCTTTTGGTCACATGCTTCCACTCATTTGCTTTTGGAGGTTCTCTGACACTTTTTTCACCTTCTGTGACCAGTAGAGATGCTTCTGTTCTGTCTAGAAAGTCTTCATTCTCTTTGATGAGTTTCAAAGTTGCTATTCTTTCTTCCAGACCCCGCACCTTTTCTTCTAAAAGGGCCACTAGTCTACACTTCTGACAGGTGAAATTTAATTCTTCTTCTGGTCGATCTGTGAACATGTAGCACATGCTGCAGCTCACCATGTAGGTTGTCACATCTGCCATGTTGCTCCTAGATCCTGCTGACTTGCTGTGTGTTTTCCTTCTTGTGTAATCTACTCAGCCAAGCTCTCTTGCAATAATGTCCTACAGGCAAAAATTAGGGAGACTCTTCGCTTTTCCCAGAAGGCACCTGGAATATGCAAATTAGCCTCCTCAAGCTTGAATCCCTGGTTTGGTGATTCTTTCCAAGCAGCTGGTCCCGGCTGTACCCAACGATCTTCTAGCTTAGGGAGACTCTTCGCTTTTCCCAGAAGGCACTTGGAATATGCAAATTAGCCTCCTCAAGCTTGAATCCCTGGTTTGGTGATTCTTTCCAAGCAGCTGGTCCCGGCTGTACCCAATGATCTTCTAGCTTAGGGAGACTCTTCGCTTTTCCCAGAAGGCACCTGGAATATGCAAATTAGCCTCCTCAAGCTTGAATCCCTGGTTTGGTGATTCTTTCCAAGCAGCTGGTCCCGGCTGTACCCAACGATCTTCTAGCTTAGGGAGACTCTTCGCTTTTCCCAGAAGGCACCTGGAATATGCAAATTAGCCTCCTCAAGCTTGAATCCCTGGTTTGGTGATTCTTTCCAAGCAGCTGGTCCCGGCTGTACCCAACGATCTTCTAGCTTAGGGAGACTCTTCGCTTTTCCCAGAAGGCACCTGGAATATGCAAATTAGCCTCCTCAAGCTTGAATCCCTGGTTTGGTGATTCTTTCCAAGCAGCTGGTCCCGGCTGTACCCAACGATCTTCTAGCTTAGGGAGACTCTTCGCTTTTCCCAGAAGGCACCTGGAATATGCAAATTAGCCTCCTCAAGCTTGAATCCCTGGTTTGGTGATTCTTTCCAAGCAGCTGGTCCCGGCTGTACCCAACGATCTTCTAGCTTAGGGAGACTCTTCGCTTTTCCCAGAAGGCACCTGGAATATGCAAATTAGCCTCCTCAAGCTTGAATCCCTGGTTTGGTGATTCTTTCCAAGCAGCTGGTCCCGGCTGTACCCAACGATCTTCTAGCTTAGGGAGACTCTTCGCTTTTCCCAGAAGGCACCTGGAATATGCAAATTAGCCTCCTCAAGCTTGAATCCCTGGTTTGGTGATTCTTTCCAAGCAGCTGGTCCCGGCTGTACCCAACGATCTTCTAGCTTAGGGAGACTCTTCGCTTTTCCCAGAAGGCACCTGGAATATGCAAATTAGCCTCCTCAAGCTTGAATCCCTGGTTTGGTGATTCTTTCCAAGCAGCTGGTCCCGGCTGTATCCAACGATCTTCTAGCTTAGGGAGACTCTTCGCTTTTCCCAGAAGGCACCTGGAATATGCAAATTAGCCTCCTCAAGCTTGAATCCCTGGTTTGGTGATTCTTTCCAAGCAGCTGGTCCCGGCTGTACCCAACGATCTTCTAGCTTAGGGAGACTCTTCGCTTTTCCCAGAAGGCACCTGGAATATGCAAATTAGCCTCCTCAAGCTTGAATCCCTGGTTTGGTGATTCTTTCCAAGCAGCTGGTCCCGGCTGTACCCAACGATCTTCTAGCTTAGGGAGACTCTTTGCTTTTCCCAGAAGGCACCTGGAATATGCAAATTAGCCTCCTCAAGCTTGAATCCCTGGTTTGGTGATTCTTTCCAAGCAGCTGGTCCCGGCTGTACCCAACGATCTTCTAGCTTAGGGAGATTCTTCGCTTTTCCCAGAAGGCACCTGGAATATGCAAATTAGCCTCCTCAAGCTTGAATCCCTGGTTTGGTGATTCTTTCCAAGCAGCTGGTCCCGGCTGTACCCAACGATCTTCTAGCTTAGGGAGACTCTTCGCTTTTCCCAGAAGGCACCTGGAATATGCAAATTAGCCTCCTCAAGCTTGAATCCCTGGTTTGGTGATTCTTTCCAAGCAGCTGGTCCCGGCTGTACCCAACGATCTTCTAGCTTAGGGAGACTCTTCGCTTTTCCCAGAAGGCACCTGGAATATGCAAATTAGCCTCCTCAAGCTTGAATCCCTGGTTTGGTGATTCTTTCCAAGCAGCTGGTCCCGGCTGTACCCAACGATCTTCTAGCTTAGGGAGACTCTTCGCTTTTCCCAGAAGGCACCTGGAATATGCAAATTAGCCTCCTCAAGCTTGAATCCCTGGTTCTGTACTGTTTGTTTTTTCACTTTTACGCTGGTAACCAGGGTAAACATCGGGTTACTAAGCGCGGCCCTGCGCTTAGTAACCCGATGTTTACCCTGGTTAACCGGGGACCTCGGGATCGTTGGTCGCTGGAGAGCTGTCTGTGTGACAGCTCTCCAGCGACCAAACAGCGACGCTGCAGCGATCCAGATCGTTGTCGGTATCGCTACAGCGTCGTTTAATGTGAAGGGGCCTTAACAATGAGGCTTGTTTCCTCCATCCCCTCCCACCACCCACAAACAACAGAGGGGAGGATTATCCTCTTCATCTGACAGTTGCTCGCTCATCACCTATTCCTCCTCCATTTGTTCCTCGGATCTTGCACCTTCAATAACAGTTTGTCTGTTATCACCAGCCACCCTCGATAACAGTAATCCACCCTCCCTTGGCACCCACCTGTGTGACGACATTCTTGAACTTAGAGACAATGTTAGCCCGTCCGCATCCTCCTCTGCAGGATATTCAAAGTCTGCTCCAGCCTATAGATGACCGGAATACTAATGCTGATGATGGCGGCGTCAGCACTAACCCTCTTAGTAGCCATTTTGAAACTGTGCAGAAGGGTGCAGAGGTCTTTAATCTATGCCCACTCTGTAAACGTGGTATGCATTGTCCAAGGCTATATGACATTACATACTGCATCAGGGCTTGTTGCTGCTGCCACAGTTGTTGCAACATATGCACAGTGGAATTCCACTGTGTCAGCACATCACATATCAACCTGTTAACTGGCATGGACAAAGACCACTGTATTGATGCAAGTGAATGACCTGAGGGGTGCAAATGGCGGAAATGAGCACAGAGCTTACGTGCTTTCTGGAGCAGCTCACCCAGGTCAGGATAGTGGCTGAGGAAATGCTGTACCATCAGGTTGAGGACATGAGCACATGCGTGAGCTTGCCTCGCCGTAGGGCCGCCACCAGGTTCGCATCGTCATCAGACACGGACTTCACTGGATGCAAGTTCATCAGCCATTGATAAAACTCAGCCTGGAGAGCTGTCTACAACTCTTCAGCTTTATGACTGCGATCTCCAAGACATATCAATTTTTTAGACTGCCTGATTACGGTGAGCCCTGGCTGCACAGTACGGAGGTGGAGGGGGTTTGCTCTGCACTGTTGGAACTCGTGTCTCGATAAGGCAGAGTTTGAGGGTGCAGGTGGAGGCCCTAGATGAGGCAGAAGCATTGGAGGAAGTGTTAAATGTAGAGGTTTGCCGTGCAAACCTTGGGGATTCCAAGACTTGTGGAGCAGTGCCTGCCCCCACAGCCACCAGAGTCACCCAGTGCCCAGTCATCAAGATGTAACGCCCTTGGCCATGCTTACTTGTCTAAGTGTCTGTGGTGAAATGCATCCTGGCAGACAGAGAGTTAGTCAAGGAAACCGGTGATGTTGTATGTGACATACTGATGTAACTCAGGCACAGTTTTCTTAGAAAAGTAATGGCGACTGGGTAAATGGTACTAGGGGACTGCGACAGCCATCAGCTTTTGGAAGCTGTCTGTATCTACCAGGCAGAAAGGCAGCATTTCCATGGCCAGCAGATTGGAGATCTCTTAGCTCTGTCATGCGCAGGAGGAAACAATCTTTTACGTGACCACAACTGTGGAACCGTGTGCTGGCTGCAGTGCTGTGAGAGGGTGGAGTACAGTGAACCGGACAAACTGCTGGACCATGAGAGGTGCAGTCGGAGATGTTACTGTGGATTGAGAAACTTGTGGTGTGCTCGTCCTCTGAGATCAGTCAAAAACAGCAGGCATGTCCGCTTCTATTACAGCTGATGGTGGGTTCTCAGTCAGAGTGACTGAAGCGGGCAAAGAACCTGAGGTTCTGCGGTCGAAGACCTGCATCTCAATAGTTGGCATGGTAACAGAGGAGTAGGACGAAGCAGGAGATGCCATTGATGGGGTGGCTGATCATGTTGAGGTCCTCTGGTCTGCATTTTTGCATAGTAGGATTCCCACAGTAAGGCATGTCATTTGCACTTGTGAAGGTTCATACATGTAGTAGTCAAATTATTGCACTTTTTACCTCGACTCAGGTTTTTTTTGCAAAGTTGGCAGATTACATGAGTTGGCTCACCCTTTGCAGTGTCAAAAAAGGTCCAGGCTATGCATCACTTGCCACCTCTGTGAGCTGCAGACCCGTGGATGCTGCTGGTCACAGGCACAGTTGTTGCTGAGGATGCATTGCTCGTCATGGCTGCATCACTATGTGTGTGCGACATAGGCCACAACGTAACCTCCTCATCTTCCTCTTCAGATGACCTACTCAGCTGAGTGCCTCTATGTTGACGCTAACTGGGATCTAACACCTCATCATCATCATCCTGTGTGTCATGAAATTCCTTGCCCTTGGAGTCACCCTCCTCCTCTTCTTGCCCTGACAGCACAGCACAGTCCGCGTGAACCTCAGATATCTGAGTATTATCAAGATCACCTCTCTCCCCAGGGGTTAATGTCTGATGATGAGGGTCAGGATGCTGTCTGGACCCTACTTCGTCCTGCCCCGGATCCAAGCTAAAAACTTTTTGGGCATCGGTTCAGATTTCCTCATCTTGACTCTGCAAAGCTTTTGAGAGCACTTCTGATGACCATGGCATACGTTGTGTGAACAGCTCTTCAGACTAATAGGGGAGAAAAAAGGAACCACTTACGTGGAATGCACCCCACCAATATGAATGTAAAAAGGACAAAACTTTATTCACAATGGTTAAAACATACTAAAAACAGTGAAATCAAACACCCACGTTCACCCTGCTTCTCTATAAATCAATATATACAAATCAGCTCTATTTGAATAAACCGCATGGCAGCATAAATGCAAGTGCAAAATAGTACCTAGAACAATCACGTATAGTAACTTGATTTGTAGAGAAGCAGGGTGAACGTGGGTGTTTAATTTCACAGTTTTTAGTATGTTTTAACCATTGTTGTCAATAGTTTTGTCCTTTTTTACATTCATATTGGTGGTGTACATTCCACATAAGTGGTTCCTTTTTTCTCCCCCTAATGGTCATTATTAGCCGACCACTTGTTTGCACCCCCACATTCATTTAATTGAATAATTGGTGGTGCGCCAGGGACATATTATTATTGTTATAACAGCTCTTCAGACTCACCCATCTGTGGTTCCGTACAGTCAGTTGTATGGTTGGAAAATTGAGATGAGGGGAGAAGCAAGGGGAATTTGGGTGCCACCACTGTGGAATGTACTGGGTGTGATGTTGAGGTGGAGGAAGAGGAGGAGACGCCATTTGAAGCTGCGCTTGTCATGCACTTGAGTACATGCTCTTTCTGGGCATCATCGACTACGCGAACCACTGTGCTTCTGCCAAGTAAAGGTAGTGGTGTAGCCTGTCCAGTAACAGAAGTTGTCAGTTGTGTTTGCATAGGACGTGATGTTGCATCACTAGTGCTTTCACAAACATTACCACCTACCACACATGCACCTTAAACACTAAAACTAATTCCCCTTCCACCACCGCCTCCCTTTTTCGCAGTCATGTTGCTCAGATCATGTGATAGCAGCACAATATTAGCAACAAAAAAATTGATTTTAAACTCTGCACCACCTATGCAAACATCTGAATTTCAGGGACAGTAAATTCCAAGTTGAAATATGGCATGCTGTGTCGTGTTAGTCACAGAAAATTAATAATTGTTTGATTGTGGATGAGGCCTGTATGACAAAGAACTTATGCTACAAACAAAATGAAATTCTGGTCCCGTACTGTATGACACTAGGAACAGAAGAATTTTTTGTGGCCTACGGATCAGGTCTCTATAACACACTAGATGCTAGAAACCATTTTAAAGTCAGGTCCCCTACTGTATAACACTAGGAATAGAAGAATTTTTTGTTGCCTCTGGATCAGGCCTCTACAGCTTAATTTCAACCCAACAGAATGACAAAGTGTGATACGGTGGGTTGTCTAATTTTTGAAACTGAAAAATTATAATTTTTTTTAATGTGCCTTAAGTCTGCAGACAGTTTCATATCACCACAACACTAAATGACAAGGTGGTTTACAGCAGGCTGTTTCACATTTAACTAGTGAAAAATATGAAGTAATATGCTATATTCGTACATGGAGAACAATAGAAGCAGTGCCCAGCACACTTGTAAGACATGTGCCCTGCTGGCTTTGTCTGTGGACTTCAGTAATGGCCAAAAAATTAAAAAAAGTGATGGAAGGTAAATTTAGCAGCCACACTGGACACTAGCTAGCTACACTATCTGTCTGATATACAACCGCCTAACTAACAAGCTAAAATCTTGCTGTTAACAGTGCCAGTGTCAGGAGCAGCCTCTCTGCGCTGTTACAGTGTCAAAATGGTGCTAAAACAAGATGTCCACTATTTATATGGAGAGGGACATGTAATTTCAGCAGCCAATAACACAAGCCGCTGTGTCAGGACATTGTGGGTGTTTCCTGCATCTTGATTGGCTAGCCGCAATGTGCACACATAAAGTTAGGAAAAAAAATCAGTGTTTACAAGAATGCCACGCCTCTGAACTCTGCAAACCCACTCCCCTCATCAAACACGTGCCAAACGCTCATGATACACCACCCTTATCGTTGCTAAAGTGCTGAAAACACTTTTGTGGTAATGCAAATTTTTTCCCGCACTTTTACCGAATGTTACTGATTTTTCCAGATTTTATTCAATTTTGCTTGTGTTTCCGATCACGAGTCCAAATGTGCCATATTCGTGCCGAATTTGTGTTTGGCGATCATTTTCCAAACAAATTCGCTCATCACTACTCTCTACATCAAGCAGTCACATCGAGGTTTCTGTCTAAATCTCAAAAAACATGTTTCAGGCAAATCCCCCAACCATTTAGTATAATGACGCAGATGGAGTTACATTGGACTCCCTCTGGCCTCAGTGAACCATCTTTATAGGCGAGCACAAATGTCCAGTCGGCCACTCTTTTGTGCACCGCTATAAATATGGGACACTGCCGTAACAGAGGCTGTAGGGAGTTCAAAGCGACTCCATCTGCTTAATTATACATTTCAAATTATTATGCAAATTGAATTTCATAGTCATAAAGATGGAATATGTTGTTGTTCAAATAAACTAATGGATGTATTGTGTCTCAGGGCTCCTTGCTGTATACAGGGAGCCTATGTTGGTCTCACGCAGTATATGGGAGTCTATGTGCAGCTCATGCTGTTGATAGGGAGACTATGAGGGGATCATACTGTATTTAGGAGTCTAGGTGTCTATGAGGGGCTCATGCTGTATGTTGGAGGCCATGTGGGGGTTTACCCTGTATATGGGAGGTTATGTCAGCTCACACAGAATATAGGAAGACCATGTTGGGCTCATGCTGCATAAAGTAGGCTACGTGAGGGCTCATACTGTTAATAATGAGTCTATGTGGGGCTTATGCTACATAAAGGAGGCTATGTTGTTGGCTTATGGTGCGTATAGGTTGGCTATGTGTGGCTCATGCTGCTTATAGGAGTCTATGTGAGGGCTTTTACAGTATATAGTGGACTGTGTGTGTGCTCTTAAGGTATATAAAGGGCTGTGTGTGGGATCATTTGTTATATAGTGGGATGTCAGCATACTTAATTCTGCTCAATGTTAAGTGATGCAATTGATATAAAATAAAAATAATTATTATTATGTTAACATTAATATTGATCAGAATTAATTTTAGCTTATTGGTTTAGCCCTCCACAACAATTATGGTTTCCCATGTGGCCCATTGGGAAAATTAATTGCCCACCCCTGCTCCAGAGGCTTGCAGTTGTGCATAAGCCTACTATTCAGCCACCTCTAGTGCTCACAAGCAGATATAGTTCCAGTGGGCCCAGTCGTACATGAAGACTAATTTTTAAAATAGTTTTGTTTACTGATGAGTGCTGTGATCTAGATGGATAGAGTACTGGATGGTTGGTGGATGGCCACCATGTTCCAACGAGGCTGTGATGTCAGCAAGGAGGTGGCAGAGTCATATTTTTGGTCGGTATTATAGAGAGAGCTGGTAAGCCCCTTTAGGGTCCATGAAGGTGTGAAAATTACCTTTGAAAAGTAAATAGAGTTTCTGACTGGCCACTTTATTCCATGGTAGATAAAGAACCATGTCATCCATAGCAAAATAATCTACATGTCTGACAATGCACCATCTCATACTTAAAAGAATATCTCTGAGTCATTGGCTGCTGTGAGTATAAAAGGAGAGAAACTCATGGTGTGGCCACTAGGGTTGAGCGACCTTGACCTTTTTAGAGTCGAGCCGTGTTTCGCGAAACCCGACTATCTTAGAAGTCGAGTCGAGTGGAATCGGCCGATTATCGCGAAAAGTCGGGTATCGCCCGAAACACGAAACCCAATGCAAGTCAATGGGGGAGCATAGTCGGCAGTGAGTGGAGGCCAGGAAAACACCTACACTGCCCATTTTAATGGCAAAAACATCCATTCTTGTTACAGAAGCTTGTCAATCGTAATTTACCTTATAATAATTGGAAGGCATTTGAAATTGGGGGTCATTTGGCTAAAGTTGTGGGGGGTAGGGCTAGTTCAAGTAATTAGTGGGCCCAGGAAATCTGGAACACGTCACGGCAGTGGAGCAGGGAGAGGTAAGTATTTCAACTTTGCAAGTGCTGTGATCCTGAGCAAGCAGGGGGGGCCCACTCGTTGGCATTGGCACTGGCACAGGGCCCCTCAAAGTACAGCGGTGTGTTTGCACGGCGGGGGCGCCTCCCACCGGCAGCAACACTTTTGCGTACTATGAGAGGCCCTGTGCCAGTGACGTCGCCAACTAGTATTCCTCCCCCCACCTGATGAAGGAACCTGCACTTTCATCTGCACCTTCCTCTTTGTCCCCGTGTAAGGTGGTATGGTATGCGGGAAGAGGAACCTGACTTTCAGCAGGGTCACAATCTTGCTGTGTAGCGTGCACGGGGAATTTTGCGTTATGGGTCAATGTACCAGCAGACTCATCTATCACTGGCTGGGCAATAGGCAGGATGAGGAGGAAACACAGATATAGGCCCAAAGAATAAAGTTGGCTAAATGCAGTTCAAAATTGGTAACACAGGACTAACCAGGGGGCATTGCAGTGGAGGACAACTGGAATGAGAGGCTGACACAGAGAGTAGGCCCAAATCAGTAATTAGTCGAAATGCAGTTCAAAATTGGCAACCGTAGTAAACAGGCGGCACAGCTTTGTTCAGTGGAGGAGAACAGCAAGGAGTGGCAGACACCGATAGTAGGCCCCAACCCAACTAGTAGGCCAAATGCAGTCTAACATTAACAACTACTTAACGAGAGCCTGAAAATGGAATTTCAGGACAGGAAACCAGGAGAACAGCAAGGAGCGGCAGACACTGTTAGTAGGCCCCAAACCAACTAGTACGCCAAATGCAGTTGTTCCATTTAACCACTATTTAACAAGAGCCTGAAGATAGAAGCTCAGGAAAGGCAACCTTGGAGTGGAAGACACCGTCTCTACACCCCATACCCAATTTGTAGGCCTAATGCAGTGTAGTTTCCAACAACTACTAAACGAGAACATTAAGATCGAAGCAATGGCGAGGAAACCTGGGGAACACCTTGGAGTGGAACACACCATCTCTCTACACCCCATACCCATTTTGTAGGCCTAATGCAGTGTAGTTTCCAACAACTACTAAACGAGAGCCTGAAGATAGAAGCTCAGGAAAGGCAACCTGGAGAACACCTTGGAGTGGAACACACCGTCTCTACACCCCATACCCAATTTGTAGGCCTAATGCAGTGTAGTTTCCAACAACTACTAAACGAGAGCATTAAGATCGAAGCAATGGCGAGGAAACCTGGGGAACACCTTGGAGTGGAACACACCATCTCTCTACACCCCATACCCAATTTGTAGGCCTAATGCAGTGTAGTTTTCTACAACTACTAAACGAGAGTCGGAAGACCGAAGCAATGTGGACGAAACCTGGGGAACACCTTGGAGTGGAACACACCATCTCTCTACACCCCATACCCAATTTGTAGGCCTAATGCAGTGTAGTTTCCAACAACTACTAAACGAGAGCCGGAAGATCGAAGCAATGGAGAGGAAACCTGGGGAACACCTTGGAGTGTAACACACCATCTCTCTACACCCCATACCGAATTTGTAGACCTAATGCAGCGTAGTTTCCAACAACTACTAAACGAGAGCATTAAGATCGAAGCAACGGCGAGGAAACCTGGGGAACACCTTGGAGTGGAACACACCATCTCTCTACACCCCATACCCAATTTGTAGGCCTAATGCAGCGTAGTTTCCAACAACTACTAAATGAGAGCATTAAGATTGAAGTAATGGCGAGGAAACCTGGGGAACACCTTGGAGTGGAACACACCATCTCTCTACACCCCATACCCAATTTGTAGGCCTAATGCAGCGTAGTTTCCAACAACTACTAAACGAGAGCCTGAAGATAGAAGCTCAGGAAAGGCAAACTGGAGAACACCTTGGAATGGAACACAGCGTCTGTACACCCCATACACAATTTGTAGGCCTAATGCAGTGTAGTTTCCAACAACTACTAAACGAGAGCCTGAAGATAGAAGCTCAGGAAAGGCAACCTGGAGAACACCTTGGAGTGGAACACACCGTCTCTACACCCCATACCCTATTTGTAGGCCTAATGCAGTGTAGTTTCCAACAACTACTAAACGAGAGCATTAAGATCGAAGCAATGGCGAGGAAACCTGGAGAACACCTTGGAGTGGAACACACCATCTCTCTACACCCCATACCCAATTTGTAGGCCTAATGCAGCGTAGTTTCCAACAACTACTAAACGAGAGCATTAAGATGGAAGCAATGGCGAGGAAACCTGGGGAACACCTTGGAGTGGAACACACCATCTCTCTACACCCCATACTCATTTTGCAGGCCTAATGCAGTGTAGTTTCCAACAACTACTAAACGAGAGCCTGATGATAGAAGCTCAGGAAAGGCAACCTGGAGAACACCTTGGAGTGGAACACACCATCTCTCTACACCCCATACCCAATTTGTAGGCCTAATGCAGCGTAGTTTCCAACAACTACTAAACGAGAGCATTAAGATCGAAGCAATGGCGAGGAAACCTGGGGAACACCTTGGAGTGGAACACACCATCTCTCTACACCCCATACCCATTTTGTAGGCCTAATGCAGTGTAGTTTCCAACAACTACTAAACGAGAGCCTGAAGATAGAAGCCCAGGAAGGCAACCTGGAGAACACCTTGGAGTGGAACACACCATCTCTCTACACCCCATACCCAATTTGTAGGCCTAATGCAGTGTAGTTTTCTACAACTACTAAACGAGAGTCGGAAGACCGAAGCAATGTGGACGACACCTGGGGAACACCTTGGAGTGGAACACACCATCTCTCTACACCCCATACCCAGTTTGTAGGCCTAATGCAGTGTAGCTTCCAACAACTACTAAACGAGAGCCAGAAGATCGAAGCAATGGAGAGGAAACCTGGGGAACACCTTGGAGTGTAACACACCATCTCTCTACACCCCATACCCAATTTGTAGGCCTAATGCAGTGTAGTTTCCAACAACTACTAAACGAGAGCATTAAGATCGAAGCAATGGCGAGGAAACCTGGGGAACACCTTGGAGTGGAACACACCATCTCTCTACACCCCATACCCAATTTGTAGGCCTAATGCAGCGTAGTTTCCAACAACTACTAAACGAGAGCATTAAGATGGAAGCAATGGCGAGGAAACCTGGGGAACACCTTGGAGTGGAACACACCATCTCTCTACACCCCATACCCATTTTGCAGGCCTAATGCAGTGTAGTTTCCAACAACTACTAAACGAGAGCCTGATGATAGAAGCTCAGGAAAGGCAACCTGGAGAACACCTTGGAGTGGAACACACCATCTCTCTACACCCCATACCCAATTTGTAGGCCTAATGCAGCGTAGTTTCCAACAACTACTAAACGAGAGCATTAAGATCGAAGCAATGGCGAGGAAACCTGGGGAACACCTTGGAGTGGAACACACCATCTCTCTACACCCCATACCCATTTTGTAGGCCTAATGCAGTGTAGTTTCCAACAACTACTAAACGAGAGCCTGAAGATAGAAGCCCAGGAAGGCAACCTGGAGAACACCTTGGAGTGGAACACACCATCTCTCTACACCCCATACCCAATTTGTAGGCCTAATGCAGTGTAGTTTTCTACAACTACTAAACGAGAGTCGGAAGACCGAAGCAATGTGGACGACACCTGGGGAACACCTTGGAGTGGAACACACCATCTCTCTACACCCCATACCCAGTTTGTAGGCCTAATGCAGTGTAGCTTCCAACAACTACTAAACGAGAGCCAGAAGATCGAAGCAATGGAGAGGAAACCTGGGGAACACCTTGGAGTGTAACACACCATCTCTCTACACCCCATACCCAATTTGTAGGCCTAATGCAGTGTAGTTTCCAACAACTACTAAACGAGAGCATTAAGATCGAAGCAATGGCGAGGAAACCTGGGGAACACCTTGGAGTGGAACACACCATCTCTCTACACCCCATACCCAATTTGTAGGCCTAATGCAGTGTAGTTTCCAACAACTACTAAACGAGAGCCAGAAGATCGAAGCAATGGAGAGGAAACCTGGGGAACACCTTGGAGTGTAACACACCATCTCTCTACACCCCATACCGAATTTGTAGGCCTAATGCAGCGTAGTTTCCAACAACTACTAAACGAGACCATTAAGATCGAAGCAATGGCGAGGAAACCTGGGGAACACCTTGGAGTGGAACACACCATCTCTCTACACCCCATACCCATTTTGTAGGCCTAATGCAGTGTAGTTTCCAACAACTACTAAACGAGAGCCTGAAGATAGAAGCTCAGGAAAGGCAACCTGGAGAACACCTTGGAGTGGAACACACCGTCTCTACACCCCATACCCTATTTGTAGGCCTAATGCAGTGTAGTTTCCTACAACTACTAAACGAGAGCATTAAGATCGAAGCAATGGCGAGGAAACCTGGGGAACACCTTGGAGTGGAACACACCATCTCTCTACACCCCATACCCAATTTGTAGGCCTAATGCAGTGTAGTTTCCAACAACTACTAAACGAGAGCCAGAAGATCGAAGCAATGGAGAGGAAACCTGGGGAACACCTTGGAGTGTAACACACCATCTCTCTACACCCCATACCGAATTTGTAGGCCTAATGCAGCGTAGTTTCCAACAACTACTAAACGAGACCATTAAGATCGAAGCAATGGCGAGGAAACCTGGGGAACACCTTGGAGTGGAACACACCATCTCTCTACACCCCATACCCATTTTGTAGGCCTAATGCAGTGTAGTTTCCAACAACTACTAAACGAGAGCCTGAAGATAGAAGCTCAGGAAAGGCAACCTGGAGAACACCTTGGAGTGGAACACACCGTCTCTACACCCCATACCCTATTTGTAGGCCTAATGCAGTGTAGTTTCCTACAACTACTAAACGAGAGCATTAAGATCGAAGCAATGGCGAGGAAACCTGGGGAACACCTTGGAGTGGAACACACCATCTCTCTACACCCCATACCCAATTTGTAGGTCTAATGCAGCGTAGTTTCCAACAACTACTAAACGAGAGCCTGAAGATAGAAGCTCAGGAAAGGCAACCTGGAGAACACCTTGGAGTGGAACACACCGTCTCTACACTGTTGTGAATTCTGTGGCAGAGCTCCCTCCTGTGGTCACAGGTGGTACTTCGGCTGATTCTCTCTGTGAGCTTCTGTTGGTGGAGGGAAGTGGTGCTGCGGCTTCTGAGTTTCCTCCCTCAGGTGATCTGGTGAGGTCGTTAGGTGCTTCTCTACTTAACTCCACCTAATGCTTTGATCCTGGCTTCCTGTCAATGTTCCATTGTTGGACTTGCTTTTCCCTGGATCATTCCTGTGGCCTGCTGCTCTGCATAGCTAAGTTCTTCTTTGCTATTTGTTTGCTATTTTTTCTGTCCAGCTTGTCTATTTTTTTGCTGGAAGCTCTGGGACGCAAAGGGTGTACCTCCGTGCCATTAGTTCGGTACGGAGGGTCTTTTTGCCCCCTTTGCGTGGTTCTCTTTAGGGTTTTGTGTAGACCGCAAAGTTACCTTTTCTATCCTCGCTCTGTTAAGAAAGTCGGGCCTCACTTTGCTGAATCTATTTCATCTCTACGTTTGTCTTTTCATCTTAACTCACAGTCATTATATGTGGGGGGCTGCCTTTTCCTTTGGGGTATTTCTCTGAGGCAAGGTAGGCTTATTTTCTATCTTCAGGCTAGTTAGTTTCTCAGGCTGTGCCGAGTTGCATAGGCAGAGTTAGGCGCAATCCACGACTGCCTCTAGTGTTGTTTGGAGAGGATTAGGGATTGCGGTCTGCAGAGTTCCCACGTCTCAGATCTCGTTCTATGATTTTGGGTTATTGTCAGATCACTGTATGTGCTCTGACCGCTATGTCCATTGTGGTACTGAATTGCCTTTCATAACAGTACAGGAAGCCAAAAGTACTAATGACTTAACTCCACCTAATGCTTTGATCCTGGCTTCCTGTCAATGTTCCAGTGTTGGACTTGCTTTTCCCTGGATCATTCCTGTGGCCTGCTGCTCTGCATAGCTAAGTTCTTCTTTGCTATTTGTTTGCTATTTTTTCTGTCCAGCTTGTCTAATTTTTTGCTGGAAGCTCTGGGACGCAAAGGGTGTACCTCCGTGCCATTAGTTCGGTACGGAGGGTCTTTTTGCCCCCTTTGCGTGGTTCTCTTTAGGGTTTTGTGTAGACCGCAAAGTTACCTTTTCTATCCTCGCTCTGTTAAGAAAGTCGGGCCTCACTTTGCTGAATCTATTTCATCTCTACGTTTGTCTTTTCATCTTAACTCACAGTCATTATATGTGGGGGGCTGCCTTTTCCTTTGGGGTATTTCTCTGAGGCAAGGTAGGCTTATTTTCTATCTTCAGGCTAGTTAGTTTCTCAGGCTGTGCCGAGTTGCATAGGGAGCTTTAGGCGCAATCCACGGCTGCCTCTAGTTGTGTTTGGAGAGGATCAGGGATTGCGGTCTGCAGAGTTCCCACGTCTCAGAGCTCGTTCTGTTATTTTGGGTTATTGTCAGATCACTGTGTGTGCTCTGACCTCCATGTCCATTGTTAAACTGAATTGCCTTTCATAACAGTACAGGAAGCCCAAAAGTACTAATGATTCTCAATAGAGGGAAAAAAGAAGTTCTGAGACCGTTTTTTTTTCTTGGCATTGTGTTTTGTCTTTTTTTTCCCCTAGACATTTGGGTGGTTCAGTACACAGGTGTAGCGATGGACATTAGAAGTCTGTCTTCATGTCAGGATCAGCTCTCGGCAAGAGTACAAAAGATTCAAGACACTATTGATCAGAAATCTATGTTAGAACCAAGAATTCCTATTCCTGATTTGTTTTTTTGGAGATAGAACTAAGTTTCTGAGTTTCAAAAATAATTGTAAGTTATTTCTGGCCTTGAAACCTCGTTCCTCTGGTGATCCAGTTCAACAGGTTTTGATTATTATTTCTTTTTTGCGCGGCGACCCTCAGGACTGGGCATTTTCTCTTGCGCCAGGAGATCCTGCATTAAGTAATATCAATGCGTTTTTTCTGGCGCTCGGATTGCTGTACGATGAGCCTAATTCAGTGGATCAGGCAGAAAAGAATTTGCTGGCTCTTTGTCAGGGTCAGGATGAGATAGAGGTATATTGCCAGAAATTTAGAAAATGGTCAGTGCTCACTCAATGGAATGAATCTGCGCTGGCAGCTATGTTCAGAAAGGGTCTCTCTGAAGCCCTTAAGGATGTCATGGTGGGATTTCCTATGCCTGCTGGTTTGAATGAGTCTATGTCTTTGGCTATTCAGATCGGTCGACGCTTGCGTGAGCGTAAATCTGTGCACCATTTGGCGGTATTACCTGAGCTTAAACCTGAGCCTATGCAGTGCGATAGGACTTTGACCAGAGTTGAACGGCAAGAACACAGACGTCTGAATGGGCTGTATTTCTACTGTGGTGATTCCACTCATGCTATCTCTGATTGTCCTAAGCGCACTAGGCGGTTCGCTAGGTCTGCCACCATTGGTACGGTACAGTCAAAATTTCTTCTGTCCGTTACCTTGATCTGCTCTTTGTCATCGTATTCTGTCATGGCATTTGTGGATTCAGGCGCTGCTCTGAATTTGATGGACTTGGAATATGCTAAGCGTTGTGGGTTTTTCTTGGAGCCCTTGCAGTGTCCTATTCCATTGAGAGGAATTGATGCTACGCCTTTGGCCAAGAATAAGCCTCAATACTGGACCCAGCTGACCATGTGCATGGCTCCTGCACATCAGGAGGTTATTCGCTTTCTGGTGTTGCATAATCTGCATGATGTGGTCGTGTTGGGGTTGCCATGGCTACAAGCCCATAATCCAGTATTGGATTGGAAATCCATGTCGGTGTCCAGCTGGGGTTGTCAGGGGGTACATGGTGATGTTCCATTTTTGTCAATTTCATCATCCACCCCTTCTGAGGTTCCAGAGTTCTTGTCTGATTACCGGGATGTATTTGATGAGCCCAAGTCCGATGCCCTACCTCCGCATAGGGATTGTGATTGTGCTATCAATTTGATTCCTGGTGGTAAATTCCCAAAAGGTCGACTGTTTAATTTATCCGTGCCTGAGCACACCGCTATGCGCAGTTATGTGAAGGAATCCCTGGAGAAGGGGCATATTCGCCCGTCATCGTCGCCATTAGGAGCAGGGTTCTTTTTTGTAGCCAAAAAGGATGGTTCGCTGAGACCTTGTATAGATTATCGCCTTCTTAATAAGATCACTGTTAAATTTCAGTACCCCTTGCCTTTGTTGTCTGATTTGTTTGCTCGGATTAAGGGGGCTAGTTGGTTCACCAAGATTGATCTTCGTGGTGCGTATAATCTGGTGCGAATCAGGCGAGGCGATGAATGGAAAACTGCATTTAATACGCCCGAGGGTCATTTTGAGTATCTAGTGATGCCATTCGGACTTGCCAATGCTCCATCAGTGTTTCAGTCCTTTATGCATGACATCTTCCGAGAGTACCTGGATAAATTCCTGATTGTGTACTTGGATGACATTTTGATCTTCTCGGATGATTGGGAGTCTCATGTGAAACAGGTCAGAACGGTTTTTCAGGTCCTGCGTGCTAATTCTTTGTTTGTGAAGGGATCAAAGTGTCTCTTTGGTGTGCAGAAGGTTTCATTTTTGGGGTTCATCTTTTCCCCTTCTACTATCGAGATGGATCCTGTTAAGGTCCAAGCCATCCATGATTGGACTCAGCCGACATCTCTGAAAAGTCTGCAAAAGTTCCTGGGCTTTGCTAATTTTTATCGTCACTTCATCTGCAATTTTTCTAGTATTGCCAAACCATTGACCGATTTGACCAAGAAGGGTGCTGATTTGGTCAATTGGTCTTCTGCTGCTGTGGAAGCTTTTCAAGAGTTGAAGCGTTGTTTTTCTTCTGCCCCTGTGTTGTGTCAACCAGATGTTTCTCTTCTGTTCCAGGTCGAGGTTGATGCTTCTGAGATTGGAGCAGGGACTGTTTTGTCGCAGAGAGGTTCTGATTGTTCAGTGATGAAACCATGCGCTTTTTTTTCCAGGAAGTTTTCGCCTGCTGAGCGGAATTATGATGTGGGCAACCGAGAGTTGCTGGCCATGAAGTGGGCATTCGAGGAGTGGCGTCATTGGCTTGAAGGAGCTAAGCATCGCGTGGTGGTATTGACTGATCATAAGAACCTGACTTATCTCGAGTCTGCTAAGCGTCTGAATCCTAGACAGGCTCGTTGGTTGCTGTTTTTCGCCCGTTTTGACTTTGTGATTTCATACCTTCCGGGCTCTAAAAATGTGAAGGCGGATGCTCTGTCTAGGAGTTTTGTGCCCGACTCTCTGGGTTTATCTGAGCCGGCGGGTATCCTCAAGGAAGGAGTAATTGTGTCTGCCATCTCCCCTGATTTGCGGCGGGTGCTGCAAAAATTTCAGGCTAATAAACCTGATCGTTGTCCAGCGGAGAAACTGTTTTTCCCGGATAGGTGGACAAATAAAGTGATCTCTGAGGTTCATTGTTCGGTGTTGGCTGGTCATCCTGGAATCTTTGGTACCAGAGAGTTAGTGGCTAGATCCCTTTGGTGGCCATCTCTGTCGCGGGATGTGCGTTCTTTTGTGCAGTCCTGTGGGATTTGTGCTCGGGCTAAGCCCTGCTGTTCTCGTGCCAGTGGGTTGCTTTTGCCCTTGCCGGTCCCCAAGAGACCTTGGACACATATCTCTATGGATTTTATTTCAGATCTTCCCGTCTCTCAAAGGATGTCAGTCATTTGGGTGGTCTGTGATCGCTTTTCTAAGATGGTCCATCTGGTACCCTTGTCCAAGTTGCCTTCCTCCTCTGATTTGGTGCCATTGTTCTTCCAGCATGTGGTTCGTTTGCATGGCATTCCAGAGAATATCGTTTCTGACAGAGGTTCCCAGTTTGTTTCGAGGTTTTGGCGAGCCTTTTGTGGTAGGATGGGCATTGACTTGTCTTTTTCCTCGGCTTTTCATCCTCAGACTAATGGCCAGACCGAACGAACCAATCAGACCTTGGAAACCTATCTGAGATGCTTTGTTTCTGCCGATCAGGATGACTGGGTGTCCTTTTTGCCTTTGGCTGAGTTCGCCCTTAATAATCGGGCCAGCTCGGCTACCTTGGTTTCGCCATTTTTCTGCAATTCTGGGTTCCATCCTCGTTTCTCTTCAGGACAGGTTGAGTCTTCGGACTGTCCTGGTGTGGATACTGTGGTGGACAGGTTGCAGCAGATTTGGACTCATGTAGTGGACAATTTGACCTTGTCCCAGGAGAAGGCTCAACGTTTCGCTAATCGCAGACGCCGTGTGGGTCCCCGACTTCGTGTTGGGGATCTGGTTTGGTTATCTTCTCGTCATACTCCTATGAAGGTTTCCTCTCCGAAGTTTAAACCTCGTTTCATTGGTCCTTATAGGATTTCTGAGGTTCTTAATCCTGTGTCTTTTCGTCTGACCCTCCCAGATTCTTTTTTCATACATAACGTCTTCCATAGGTCATTGTTGCGGAGATACGTGGCACCCATGGCTCCATCTGTTGACCCTCCTGCCCCGGTTTTGGTGGAGGGGGAATTGGAGTATATTGTGGAGAAGATTTTGGATTCTCGTGTTTCAAGACGGAAACTCCAGTATCTGGTTAAATGGAAGGGTTATGCTCAGGAGGATAATTCCTGGGTTTTTGCCTCTGATGTCCATGCTCCCGATCTTGTTCGTGCCTTTCATGTGGCTCATCCTGGTCGGCCTGGGGGCTCTGGTGAGGGTTCGGTGACCCCTCCTCAAGGGGGGGTACTGTTGTGAATTCTGTGGCAGAGCTCCCTCCTGTGGTCACAAGTGGTACTTCGGCTGATTCTCTCTGGGAGCTTCCGTTTGTGGAGGAAACTGGTACTGCTGCTTCTGAGTTTCCTCCCTCAGGTGATCTGGTGAGGTCGTTAGGTGCTTCTCTACTTAACCCCACCTAATGCTTTGATTCATGCTTCCTGTCAATGTTCCAGTGTTGGACTTGTGTTTCTCTGGATCATTCCTGTGGCCTGCTGCTCTGCATAGCTAAGTGCTTCTTTGCTATTTGTTGCTATTTTTTCTGTCCAGCTTGTCTATTTGTTTTGCTGGAAGCTCTGGGACGCAAAGGGTGTACCTCCGTGCCGTTAGTTCGGTACGGAGGGTCTTTTTGCCCCTTTGCGTGGTTTTCTTTAGGGTTTTGTGTAGACCGCAAAGTTATCTTTCCTATCCTCATTCTGTCTAGAATATCGGGCCTCACTTTGCTGAATCTATTTCATCCCTACGTTTGTCTTTTCATCTTACTCACAGTCATTATATGTGGGGGGCTGCCTTTTCCTTTGGGGTATTTCTCTGAGGCAAGGTAGGCTTATTTTTCTATCTTCAGGCTAGTTAGTTTCTCAGGCTGTGCCGAGTTGCATAGGGAGCTTTAGGAGCAATCCACGGCTGCCTCTAGTTGTGTTTGGAGAGGATCAGGGATTGCGGTCTGCAGAGTTCCCATGTCTCAGAGCTCGTTCTGTTATTTTGGGTTATTGTCAGATCACTGTGTGTGCTCTGACCTCCATGTCCATTGTTATACTGAATTGCCTTTCATAACAGACCGCAGACAGGCTTCGAAGGCCTAACATAACAAAATAGGGCTGTTGGCAATTTAAAATTAGTTCCAGGGGTACACGGGCAGCAGTAGAATGGTCAGTGGGGGCCTAGTGGAAGGAGGGACCGCAGACAGGCTTCGAAGGCCTAACATAAAAAAAATTGGGCTGGCTGTAGGCAATTTAAATTTGGTTCCAGGGGTACACGGGCAGCAATGGTCTGGTCAGTGTAGTAGTAGTAGAAAGAAGCGACCGCAGACAGGCTTCGAAGGCCTAACATAACAAAATAGGGCTGTTGGCAATTTAAAATTGGTTCCAGGGCTACACGGGCAGCAATGGTCTGGTCAGTGTAGTAGTAGTAGAAAGAAGGGACCGCAGAGAGGCTTCGAAGGCCTAACATAACAAAATAGGGCTGTTGGCAATTTAAAATTGGTTCCAGGGGTACACGGGCAGCAGTAGAATGGTCAGTGGAGGCCTTGTGGAAGGAGGGACCGCAGACAGGCTTCGAAGGCCTAACATAACAAAATAGGGCTGTTGGCAATTTAAAATTGGTTCCAGGGGTACACGGGCAGCAGTAGAATGGTCAGTGGAGGCCTAGTGGAAGGAGGGACCGCAGACAGGCTTCGAAGGCCTAACATTAAAAAAATTGGGCTGGCTGTAGGCAATTTAAATTTGGTTCCAGGGGTACACGGGCAGCAATGGTCTGGTCAGTGTAATAGTAGTAGAAAGAAGGGACCGCAGTCAGGCTTCGAAGGCCTAACATAACAAAATAGGGCTGTTGGCAATTTAAAATTGGTTCCAGGGGTACACGGGCAGCAGTGGTCTGGTCAGTGTAAGAGTAGTAGAAAGAAGGGACCGCAGACAGGCTTCGAAGGCCTAACATAACAAAATAGGGCTGTTGGCAATTTAAAATTGGTTCCAGGGGTACACGGGCAGCAATGGTCTGGTCAGTGTAGTAGTAGTAGAAAGAAGGGACCACAGAGAGGCTTCGAAGGCCTAACATAACAAAATAGGGCTGTTGGCAATTTAAAATTGGTTCCAGGGGTACACGGGCAGCAGTAGAATGGTCAGTGGAGGCCTTGTGGAAGGAGGGACCGCAGACAGGCTTCGAAGGCCTAACATAACAAAATAGGGCTGTTGGCAATTTAAAATTGGTTCCAGGGGTACAAGGGCAGCAGTAGAATGGTCAGTGGAGGCCTAGTGGAAGGAGGGACCGCAGACAGGCTTCGAAGGCCTAACATAACAAAATAGGTCTGTTGGCAATTTAAAATTAGTTCCAGGGGTACACGGGCAGCAGTAGAATGGTCAGTGGGGGCCTAATGGAAGGAGGGACCGCAGACAGGCTTCGAAGGCCTAACATAAAAAAAATTGGGCTGGCTGTAGGCAATTTAAATTTGGTTCCAGGGGTACACGGGCAGCAATGGTCTGGTCAGTGTAGTAGTAGTAGAAAGAAGGGACCGCAGACAGGCTTCGAAGGCCTAACATAACAAAATAGGGCTGTTGGCAATTTAAAATTGGTTCCAGGGGTACACGGGCAGCAATGGTCTGGTCAGTGTAGTAGTAGTAGAAAGAAGGGACCGCAGAGAGGCTTCGAAGGCCTAACATAACAAAATAGGGCTGTTGGCAATTTAAAATTGGTTCCAGGGGTACACGGGCAGCAGTAGAATGGTCAGTGGAGGCCTTGTGGAAGGAGGGACCGCAGACAGGCTTCGAAGGCTTAACATAACAAAATAGGGCTGTTGGCAATTTAAAATTGGTTCCAGGAGTACACGGGCAGCAGTAGAATGGTCAGTGGAGGCCTAGTGGAAGGAGGGACCGCAGACAGGCTTCGAAGGCCTAACATAACAAAATAGGGCTGTTGGCAATTTAAAATTGGTTCCAGGGGTACACGGGCAGCAGTAGAATGGTCAGTGGAGGCCTAGTGGAAGGAGGGACCGCAGACAGGCTTCGAAGGCCTAACATAACAAAATAGGGCTGTTGGCAATTTAAAATTGGTTCCAGGGGTACACGGGCAGCAGTAGAATGGTCAGTGAAGGCCTAGTGGAAGGAGGGACCGCAGACAGGCTTCGAAGGCCTAACATAAAAAAAATTGGGCTGGCTGTAGGCAATTTAAAATTGGTTCCAGGGGTACACGGGCAGCAGTAGAATGGTCAGTGGAGGCCTAATGGAAGGAGGGACCGCAGACAGGCTTCAAAGGCCTAACATAAAAAAAATTGGGCTGTAGGCAATTTAAAATTGGTTCCAGGGGTACACGGGCAGCAGTAGAATGGTCAGTGGAGGCCTAGTGGAAGGAGGGACCGCAGACAGGCTTTGAAGGCCTAACATAAAAAAATTGGACAGGCTGTAGGCACTTTATAATTGGTTCCAGGAGTACACGGGCAGCAGTAGACAGGTCAGTGTAGTAGTAGTTGAAAGAACGTACCGCAGACAGGCTTCGAAGGCCTAACATAATAAAATGGGCTAGCTGTAGGCAATTTAAAATTGGTTCCAGGGGTAGACGGGCAGCACTGGTCTGGTCAGCGGAGGCCGATTGTAATGAGTGTCTGCCAGTTAGTAGTCCAAAACAATAAATAAATGTGAATGTCTCGCATTAAAACAAAACGAAAACACTGAAGGGTGCAATCATTAGGTTCAGGGGTGGGATCCTCTGCGTAGTTTCAGACCTACTAATTTAGCGCAAAGTATTTACTGTGGTAAATAGAGGACACTGCCCCTGACTATGTTAAGTACCATCATACATGTCAACACAATGGTATTGTCAGTGGCAGGAATGGAAGGATGTCAGCGCATAGACTAAACATTGGTGGAAGTGTGAGAGATAACTGTGGAAGTGGTAGAGCAATGTTTGACCTGGGGTTGGGTGAACTCTCTTGTGGCCGGCGGTACAGGCCCAGGGCCCCTCATGTTACAACAGTGTGTCTGACGTTGGGTGCGCACCACCACCGCCAGAGACACTTTATTGTACTATGAGGGACCCAGTGGCAGTGCCGTCGACCAAAAGCGGGCACACCCACCTCTTCAGACAAACAGCACTCTCACGGGTGCTTGCGCCAAGTCGCGATACCACGGCCCCGTGTGGGGAGTTTGGCCATTTAGGGAGGTGTAAACATGTCGTATGCTGGACAATCAGCTGCAGCAAATTAGACATTCGAAAAGTTATTCACAGTAGTCCACAGGCAAGAGCTTTTCGTAGGAAAGCTAAGTGTTTGCCGGGCAAGGTGGGGCAAAAGAATTCGAAATCCAGTTGTGGTTCATTTTAATGAAGGTTAGATCATCTACATTTTGGGTAGCCAGACGAGTCCTTTTTTCGGTTAATATTGAACCTGCAGCACTGAATACTCTTTCTGATAGGACACTAGCTGCCGGGCAAGCAAGCTCCTGCAATGCATATTCTGCCAATTCTGGCCAGGTGTCTAATTTTGATGCCCAGTAATCAAATGGGAATGACGGTTGAGGGAGAACATCGATAAGGGATGAAAAATAGTTAGTAACCATACTGGACAAATGTTGTCTCCTGTCACTTTCAATTGATGCAGCAGTACCTGTCCTGTCTGTGGTCATAGCAAAATCAATCCACAACCTGGTCAGAAAACCCCTCTGTCCAACGCCACTTCTGATGTGTGCACCCCTAACACTCCTGGTCTGCTGCCCACTGGAGCTCGTGTGAGAACGATCACGGGCGCTGTGTGCTGGGAATGCCTGAAGCAAACGGTCAACAACAGTTGATTGTTTGGTTGCTAATATTAGTTCCAAGTTCTCATGTGGCATAATATTTTGCAATTTGCCTTTATAGCGAGGATCAAGGAGGCAGGCCAACCAGTAATCATCATCGTTCATCATTTTAGTAATGCGTGTGTCCCTTTTGAGGATACGTAAGGCATAATCCGCCATGTGGGCCAAAGTTCCAGTTGTCAAATCTGCGGTTGTGATTGGTTGAGGGGCAGTTTCAGGCAAATCTACGTCACTTGTGTCCCTCAAAAAACCAGAACCCGGCCTTGCCACGCAACCAATTTCCAGTGCCCCCGGGAAAGCTTCCTCATTAAAAATATACTCATCCCCATCATCCTCCTCGTCCTCCACCTCCTCTTCGCCCGCTACCTCGTCCTGTACACTGCCCTGACCAGACAATGGCTGACTGTCATCAAGGCTTTCCTCTTCCTCTGGTGCAGACGCCTGATCCTTTATGTGCGTCAAACTTTGCATCAGCAGACACATTAGGGGGATGCTCATGCTTATTATGGCGTTGTCTGCACTAACCAGCCGTGTGCATTCCTCAAAACACTGAAGGACTTGACACATGTCTTGTATCTTCGACCACTGCACACCTGACAACTCCATGTCTGCCATCCTACTGCCTGCCCTTGTATGTGTATCCTCCCACAAAAACATAACAGCCCGCCTCTGTTGGCACAGTCTCTGAAGCATGTGCAGTGTTGAGTTCCACCTTGTTGCAACGTCTATGATTAGGCGATGCTGGGGAAGGTTCAAAGACCGCTGATAGGTCTGCATACGGCTGGAGTGTACAGGCGAACGTCGGATATGTGAGCAAAGTCCACGCACTTTGAGGAGCAGGTCGGAGAACCCAGGATAAGTTTTCAATAAGCACTGCACCACCAGGTTTAAGGTGTGAGCCAGGCAAGGAATGTGTTTTAGTTGGGAAAGGGAGAGGGCAGCCATGAAATTCCTTCCGTTATCACTCACTACCTTGCCTGCCTCAAGATCTACTGTGCCCAGCCACGACTGCGTTTCTTGTTGCAAGAACTCGGACAGAACTTCCGCGGTGTGTCTGTTGTCGCCCAAACACTTCATAGCCAATACAGCCTGCTGACGCTTGCCAGTAGCTGGCCCATAATGGGACAACTGGTGTGCAACAGTGTCAGCTGCCGATGGAGTGGTTGGCCGACTGCGGTCTGTGGAAGAGCTGTCGCTTCTGCAGGAGGACGAGGAGGAGGAGGAGGGGGTGCGAACGCCTACAGCCAACTGTTTCCTATACCGTGGGCTAGGCATAACTGTCCCGAAATTGATGTCCCCTGTGGACCCTGCATCCACCACATTCACCCAGTGTGCCGTGATGGACACGTAACGTCCCTGGCCATGCCTACTGGTCCATGCATCTGTAGTCAGGTGCACCTTTGTACTCACAGATTGCCTGAGTGCATGGACGATGCGCTGTTTAACATGCTGGTGCAGGGCTGGGATGGCTTTTCTGGAAAAAAAGTGTCGACTGGGTAGCTCGTAGCGTGGTTCAGCGTACTCCATCAGGGCTTTGAAAGCTTCACTTTCAACTAACCGGTAGGGCATCATCTCTAACGAGATTAGTCTAGCTATGTGGGCGTTAAAACCCTGTGTACGCGGATGCGAGGATAAGTACTTCCTTTTTCTAACCAGAGTCTCATGTAGGGTGAGCTGGACTGGAGAGCTGGAGATCGTAGAACTTGCGGGTGTGCCGGTGGACATGGCAGACTGAGAGACGGTTGGAGACGGTATTGTTTCCGCCGGTGCCCTAGATGCAATATTTCCTCCTACAAAACTGGTGATTCCCTGACCCTGACTGCTTTTGGCTGGCAAAGAAACCTGCACAGATACTGCCGGTGGTGCGGAAAATGGTGGCCTTACAGTGACGGAAGGGATGTTGCGTTGCTGACTAGCTTCATTGGCCGAGGGTGCTACAACCTTAAGGGACGTTTGGTAGTTAGTCCAGGCTTGAAAATGCATGGTGGTTAAATGTCTATGCATGCAACTTGTATTGAGACTTTTCAGATTCTGACCTCTGCTTAAGCTAGTTGAACATTTTTGACAGATGACTTTGCGCTGATCAATTGGATGTTGTTTAAAAAAATGCCAGACTGCACTATTCCTAGCATCGGATCCCTTTTCAGGGATTGCAGACTAAGCTTTAACCGGATGGCCACGCTGTCCTCCAACAGGTTTTGGCTTTGCCACGCGTTTTGGGCCAGATACGGGCCCGGCAGATGGAACCTGTTGCGATGTTGATGCCTGCTGCGGCCCCTCCTCCTCCGCTTCAGAACTGCTGCCGCCTGCACCCTGTTCCCCCAATGGCTGCCAATCGGGGTCAACAACTGGGTCATCTATTACCTCCTCTTCTAGCTCGTGTGCAACTTCGTCTGTGTCACCGTGTCGGTCGGTGGTATAGCGTTCGTGATGGGGCAACATAGTCTCATCAGGGTCTGATTGTGGATCAGTACCCTGAGAGAGCAATGTTGTGGTCTGAATCAAAGGACCAGCATAGTAGTCAGGCTGTGGCTGTGCATCAGTGCACTCCATGTCAGAATCTACTTGTAATGGGCATGGCCTGTTAAGTGTTTCACTTTCTAAGCCAGGGACGGTATGTGTAAAGAGCTCCATGGAGTAACCCGTTGTGTCGCCTGCTGCATCCTTCTCTCTTGTTGTTGTTTTTGCTGAAGAGGACAAGGAAGCGACTTGTCCCTGACCGTGAACATCCACAAGCGACGCGCTGCTTTTACATTTACCAGTTTCAGAAGAGGAGGCAAAAGAGCTAGAGGCTGAGTCTGCAAGGTAAGCCAAAACTTGCTGTTGCTGCTCCGGCTTTAAAAGTGGTTTTCCTACTCCCAGAAAAGAGAGCGTTCGAGGCCTTGTGTAGCCAGACGACGAACCTGGCTCCACAGCTCCAGACTTAGGTGGATTTTTTTTTTCCCACGACCACCTGATGCTCCACTACCACTACCATCATTACCAGCTGACAATGAACGCCCCCGGCCACGACCTCTTGCACCAGACTTCCTCATTGTTTTAAAAACTTAACCAAAGTAACTTTATTTGTTGCTGTCAAACAACTTACACTGTGACCTATAACTTCAGTATGATTTCAATATCTCTTTACAGGTTGGTGAGACCACAAGGAAAATCAGGCACAATGTTACACACTCTGTTTTCTGTGGCACCAAATCACAGAGATGCCACACACGCAGGACTGTCACTCAAGCACAAATGTCAATATTAATCTCCCACTGTTTTATTTTATTTTCCGGGAGACTTTAGAAACAAAATTAAAAAAAATGATTTTTTCATGAAGAATTTAGAAACCAAATAAAAAAACAAAAAAAGGCTTTCTATGGCCCACTGAGTAAGAGATGGCACACACAGGAGTCAGGAGTGGCACACAAGCCCAGAGGCCAATATTTTTCTCCCACTGATTGATGTTGTGATTTTTTCCGGTAGATTTTGGAACCCAAATCAAGCAAAAAAAAAAAAAAATAGGCTTTCTATGGCCCACAATTTGAGAGAGAGAGAGAGAGATGGCACACCCAGGAGTCAAGACTGGCACACAAGCAGAAAGGGCAATATTAATCTCCCACCTATTTTTTTTTTTTTTCAGGGAGACTTTAGAAACAAATTAAAATAAAATGATTTTTTCAGGAAGAATTTAGAAACCAAATAAAATAAAATGATTTTTTCAGGGACAATTTAGAAACCAAATAAAAAAACAAAAAAAGGCTTTCTATGGCCCACTGAGTGAGAGATGGCACACACAGGAGTCAGGAGTGGCACACAAGCCCAGAGGCCAATATTTTTCTCCCACTGATTGATGTAGTGATTTTTTCAGGTAGATTTTGGAACCCAAATCAAGCAAAAAAATAAATAGGCTTTCTATGGCCCACAATTTGAGAGAGAGAGAGAGAGATGCCACACCCAGGAGTCAAGACTGGCACACAAGCAGAAAGGGCAATATTAATCTCCCACTGTTTTATTTTTATTTTTTTTCAGGGAGACTTTAGAAACAAAATAAAATAAAATGATTTTTTCAGGAAGAATTTAGAAACCAAATAAAATAAAATGATTTTTTCAAGGACAATTTAGAAACCAAATAAAAAAAAAAAAAAAAAAGGCTTTCTATGCCCCACTGAGTGAGAGATGGCACACACAGGAGTCAGGAGTGGCACACAAGCCCAGAGGCCAATATTTTTCTCCCACTGATTGATGTAGTGATTTTTTCAGGTAGATTTTAGAACCCAAATCAAGCAAAAAAATCAATAGGCTTTCTATGGCCCATTGAGTGAGAGATGGCACACACAGGAGTCAGGAGTGGCACACAAGCCCAGAGGCCAATATTTATCTCCCACTGATTGATGTAGTGATTTTTTCAGGTAGATTTTAGAACCCAAATCAAGCAAAAAAAATAAATAGGCTTTCTATGGCCCACTGAGTGAGAGATGGCACACACAGGAGTCAGGAGTGGCACACAAGCCCTGAGGCCAATATTTTTCTCCCACTGATTGATGTAGTGATTTTTTTCAGGTAGATTTTAGAACCCAAATCAAGCAAAAAAATAAATAGGCTTTCTATGGCCCACTGAGTGAGAGATGGCACACACAGGAGTCAGGAGTGGCACACAAGCCCTGAGGCCAATATTTTTCTCCCACTGATTGATGTAGTGATTTTTTCAGGTAGATTTTAGAACCCAAATCAAGCAAAAAAATAAATAGGCTTTCTATGGCCCACTGAGTGAGAGATGGCACACACAGGAGTCAGGAGTGGCACACAAGCCCTGAGGCCAATATTTTTCTCCCACTGATTGATGTAGTGATTTTTTTCAGGTAGATTTTAGAACCCAAATCAAGTAAAAAAATAAATAGGCTTTCTATGGCCCACTGAGTGAGAGATGGCACACACAGGGATGGCACTCTAGCAGAAATGCCAATCTTAATCTCCCACAAAAAAAAAACAAAAAAAAAACAGGGACTGTCCTACAATTACTATCTCCCTGCAGTAATCTCAGCCAGGTATGGCAGGCAGCAATAAGGAGTGGACTGATGCACAAATTAAATAAAAAGTGTGGACAAACAAACAAGATAGCTGTGCAGAACAACAGGATTTGTGCTTTGAAAAAAGCAGTTGGTTTGCACAGCGGCGTACACACAGCAATGCAGCTATCAGGGAGCCTTCTAGGGCAGCCCAATGAGCTACAGCACTGAGAAAAAAAAAAAATGTAGCTTCCACTGTCCCTGCACACCGAAGGTGGTGTTGAACAGTGGAAATCGCTACAGCACAAGCGGTTTGGTGGTTAATGGACCCTGCCTAACACTATCCCTGCTTCTGACGAAGCGGCAGCAACCTCTCCCTAAGCTCAGATCAGCAGCAGTAAGATGGCGGTCGGCGGGAACGCCCCTTTATAGCCCCTGTGACGCCGCAGACAGCAAGCCAATCACTGCAATGCCCTTCTCTAAGATGGTGGGGACCAGGACCTATATCATCACGCTGCCCACACTCTGCGTTCACCTTCATTGGCTGAGAAATGGCGCTTTTCGCGTCATTGAAACGCGACTTTGGCGCGAAAGTCGCATATCGCATGGCCGACCACGCACAGGGGTCGGATCGGGTTTCATGAAACCCGACTTTGCCAAAAGTTGGCGACTTTTGAAAATGAACGACCCGTTTCGCTCAACCCTAGTGGCCACCAGTGCTCCTCTGACCTCAACCCTATTGAGATCCTTTGGAGTATCCTCAAGCAAAAGATCTAGGAGGGTGGGAGATAGTTCACATTAAAACAGCAGCTCTGGGAGGCTATTCTGACATTCTGAAAAGAAATTCAAGCAGAAACTATTCAGAAACTCACATGTTCAATAGATGCAAGAATTGTGTAGGTGATATCTAAAAAGGAATCCTATGTTCACATATAATTTGGCCTGCTAAAATATATTTTTGATTGAAAAGGCTTTTGATTTCAGTAAATGTGACCTCCAAATTCGGCAAATTCAATAAATGACCATTTTAAGTTCTTTACAACCTATAAAATATTTTGAAACTCTGTTGTACATATTATTTTGAAAAGTGCGTTTTGATATTTTTTAAGTTTTGAAAAAAATACTGTTATCAATAGGAGGTTTAACCAACAAAATGTGATTTATTCTAACGGTTGATAATTTGAACATTATACCGACTCATTTGTATTGATCATTTAGGAAAATCACTGAAAAATTGCATTTGCATAATAATTTGGAATGCCGGGTAGTAAATGGTTCTATCTGAATCAAGTATGTCAGAGATTTAGACAGAAACCCTTATGTAAGTGCTCAGCATAGGACACAGAATAAATATGAAGCTAGCTTTAAAGGGAATCTGTCAGCAGGTTTTTGCTACCTCATGTGCAAGCAGCCTGATGTAGGCAAAGAGCAGCTGAATCCAGTGATGTATCACTTAGATTACTGGGTGCAGCTGTTCTGACACAATCAGAGCTTTTAGATTCTGCAAAGCAGAGAAACCTGCCCAGCCCACACCAGGCTCTCTGTGTACATACTCTATAGACAGTGAGCTGCTTATCAGAGAAGGGGGCGGAATCGGACTTGGAAGCACAAGCCAGCTAGTCACAGCAATGATAATCACCTTCAGTCTAAGTGAACAATACCACACAGCTTGACACCTGACACATTCTTGAATTCTGTATTTTAACCCTTACCTCATGCTGTGGTTAGATTACATAGCAAAAACTTGCTGACAGATACCCTTTAAAAGTGATCCAAATTGTGATGCATCTTAAAATGCTTCCAATAAAAACTTTAACCCATCCCACAAAAAAAAACAAGCCCCTACTTAGTTTCATGATTCGTCAACAGAAATATAGGGAATTTCCATGTTTCGAGTAGCACAAAGGTTTTGGAAAATCGACAAGACTATCCCAAAAAACTCCAGCAAAATATGTATTCCAGCAAACTCAAATGCAACCCTCTCATCTGAGCCCCACAGTGTGCGTGCACCAGATTAAGTGTCCAAATATATGACATTGCTGCAGATAAAATAATACACAAGTAGGGTTGAGCGAAACGGGTCGTTCATTTTCAAAAGTCGCCGACTTTTGGCAAAGTCAGGTTTCATGAAACCCGATCCGACCCCTGTGCGGGGTCGGCCATGCGGTACGCGACTTTCGCGCCAAAGTCGCGTTTCAATGACGCGAAAAGCGCCATTTCTCAGCCAATGAAGGTAAACGCAGAGTGTGGGCAGCGTGATGACATAGGTCCTGGTCCCCACCATCTTAGAGAAGGGCATTGCAGTGATTGGCTTGCTGTCTGCGGCGTCACAGGGGCTATAAAGGGGCGTTCCCGCCGACCGCCATCTTACTGCTGCTGATCTGAGCTTAGGGAGAGGTTGCTGCCGCTTCGTCAGAAGCAGGGATAGCGTTAGGCAGGGTCCATTAACCACCAAACCGCTTGTGCTGTAGTGATTTGCACTGTCCAACACCACCTTCGGTGTGCAGGGACAGTGGAAGCTACATTTTTTTTTTTTCCTCAGCGCTGTAGCTCATTGGGCTGCCCTAGAAGGCTCCCTGATAGCTGCATTGCTGTGTGTACGCCGCTGTGCAAACCAACTGCTTTTTTCAAAGCACAAATCCTCATGTTCCTTCCTTTCTGCACAGCTATCTTGTTTGTTTGTCCACACTTTTTATTTAATTTGTGCATCAGTCCACTCCTTATTGCTGCCTGCCATACCTGGCTGAGATTACTGCAGGGAGATAGTAATTGAAGGACAGTTCCTTTTTTTTTGTGGGAGATTAAGATTGGCATTTCTGCTAGAGTGCCATCCCTGTCTGTGCCATCTCTCACTCAGTGGGCCATAGAAAGCCTATTTATTTTTTTGCTTGATTTGGGTTCTAAAATCTACCTGAAAAAATCACTGCATCAATCAGTGGGAGAAAAATATTGGCCTCAGGGCTTGTGTGCCACTCCTGACTCCTGTGTGTGCCATCTCTCAGTCAGTGGGCCATAGAAAGCCTATTTATTTTTTTGCTTGATTTGGGTTCCAAAATCTACCTGAAAAAATCACTACATCAATCAGTGGGAGAAAAATATTGGCCTCAGGGCTTGTGTGCCACTCCTGACTCCTGTGTGCATCATCACTCACTCAGTGGGCCATAGAAAGCCTATTTTTTTTTTTGCTTTATTTGGGTTCTAAATTCTACCTGAAAAAATCAATAAATCAATCAGTGGGAGATTAATATTGGCCTCTGGGCTTGTGTGCCAGTCCTGAGCGTGCCATCTCTCTCACAAATAGTGGGCCATAGAAAGCCTATTTATTTTATTTTTTTGGTTTTATAAATTCTCCCTGAAAAAAAAAAGGGAGATTAATATTGGCCTTTGGGCTTGTGTGCTAGTCCTAAGCGTGCCATCTCTCTCTCTCAGATAGTGGGCCATAGAAAGCCTATTTATAATTTTTTTTATTGGGTTTATAAATTTTCCCTGAAAAAAAAAAAAAAAGTGGGAGATTAATATTGGCCTCTGGGCTTGTGTGCCACTCCTGACTCCTGTGTGTGCCATCTCTCAGTCAGTGGGCCATAGAAAGCCTATTTTTTGTTTTATTTGTTTTCTAAATTCTCCCTGAAAAAATCATTTTATTTTATTTGGTTTCTAAATTCTTCCTGAAAAAATCATTTTTTTTTATTATTTTTTTTTTCTAAAGTCTCCCTGAAAAAAAAAAAAAATCAAATCAGTGGGAGATTAATATTGCCCTTTCTGCTTGTGTGCCAGTCTTGACTCCTGGGTGTGCCATCTCTCTCTCTCTCTCCAATTGTGGGCCATAGAAAGCCTATTTTTTTTTAGCTTGATTTGGGTTCCAAAATCTACCTGAAAAAATCACTACATCAATCATTGGGAGAACAATATTGGCCTCTGGGCTTGTGTGCCACTCCTGACTCCTGTGTGCGTCATCTCTCACTCAGTGGGCCATAGAAAGCCTATTTTTTGTTTTATTTGTTTTCTAAATTCTCCCTGAAAAAATCATTTTATTTTATTTGGTTTCTAAATTCTTCCTGAAAAAATCATTTTATTCTACTATTTTTTTTTTCTAAAGTCTCCCTGAAAAAAAAAAAAATCAGTGGGAGATTAATATTGCCCTTTCTGCTTGTGTGCCAGTCTTGACTCCTGGGTGTGCCATCTCTCTCTCTCTCTCCAATTGTGGGCCATAGAAAGCCTATTATTTTTTTTGCTTGATTTGGGTTCCAAAATCTACCTGAAAAAATCACTACATCAATCATTGGGAGAAAAATATTGGCCTCTGGGCTTGTGTGCCACTCCTGACTCCTGTGTGTGGCATCTCTCACTCAGTGGGCCATAGAAAGCCTTTTTTTTATTTTTTTTTTTATTTGGTTTCTAAATTGTCATTGGAAAAATCATTTTATGTTATTTGGTTTCTAAATTCTTCCTGAAAAAATAATTTTATTTTATTTTGTTTCTAAAGTCTCCCTGAAAAAAAAAATAAAAAATAAAAAAAAACAGTGGGAGATTAATATTAACATTTGTGCTTCAGTGACAGTCCTGAGTGTGTGGCATCTCTCTCATTTGGTGCCACCAAAAACAGAGTGTGTAACATTGTGCCTGATTTTCGTTGTGGTCTCACGCACCTGTAAAGGGGTAGCTAAATCATACTGAAGTTATAGCTCACCGTGTAAGTTGTGTGACAGCAACAAATACCGTTAGTTTGGTTACGTTTTTAAAACAATGAGGAAGTCTGGTGGAAGAGGTCGTGGCCGGGGGCGTTCATTGTCAGCTGGTAATGAGGGTAGTGGTAGTGGTGGAGCATCAGGTGGTCGTGGGAAAAAAAATATTGCACCTAAGTCTGGAGCTGTGGAGCCAGGTTCGTTGTCTGGCTACACAAGGCCTCGAACGCTCCCTTTTCTGGGAGTAGGAAAACCACTTTTAAAGCCGGAGCAGCAAGAGCAAGTTTTGGCTTATCTTGCTGACTCAGCCTCTAGCTCTTTTGCCTCCTCTGAAACTGGTAAATGTAAAAGCAGCGCGTCGTTAGTGGATGTTCACGGTCAGGGACAAGTCACTTCCTTGTCCTCTTCAGCAAAAACAACAGAGAAGAATGCAGCAGGCGACACAACGGGTTACTCCATGGAGCTCTTTACACATACCGTCCCTGGCTTAGAAAGTGAAGCAGTTAACAGTCCATGCCCATTACAAGTTGAATCTGACATGGAGTGCACTGATGCACAGCCACAGCCTGACTACTATGCTGGTCCTTTGACTCAGACCACAACATTGCCCTCGCAGGGTAATGATCAAGAATCAGACCCTGATGAGACTATGTTGCCCCATCACGAACGCTATACCACCGACCGACACGGTGACACAGACGAAGTTGCACACGAGCTACAAGAAGAGGTAATAGATGACACAGTTCTTGACCCCGATTGGCAGCCATTGGGGGAACAGGGTGCAGGCGGCAGCAGTTCTGAAGCGGAGGAGGAGGGGCCGCAGCAGGCATCAACATCGCAACAGGTTCCATCTGCCGGGCCCGTATCTTGCCCAAAACGCGTGGCAAAGCCAAAACCTGTTGGAGGACAGCGTGGCCATCCGGTTAAAGCTCAGTCTGCAATGCCTGAAAAGGTATCCGATGCTAGAAAGAGTGCAGTCTGGCATTTTTTTAAACAACATCCAATTGATCAGCGCAAAGTCATCTGTCAAAAATGTTCAACTACCTTAAGCAGAGGGCAGAATCTGAAAAGTCTCAATACAAGTTGCATGCATAGACATTTAACCACCATGCATTTGCAAGCTTGGACTAACTACCAAACGTCCCTTAAGGTTGTAGCACCCTCGGCCAATGAAGCTAGTCATCAACGCAACATCGCTTCCGGCAGTGTAGGGCCACCATTTTCCGCACCACCTGCAGTATCTGTGCAGGTTTCTTTGCCAGGCCAAAGCAGTCAGGGTCAGGGAATCACCAGTTTCGTAGTAGGAAACACTGCATCTAGGGCACCGGCGGCAACAATACCATCTCCCACCGTCTCTCAGTCTGCCATGTCCACCGGCACCCCCGCTAGTTCCACGATCTCCAGCTCTGCAGTCCAGCTCACCCTACATGAGACTATGGTTAGAAAAAGGAAGTACTTAGCCTCGGATCCGCGTACACAGGGTTTGAACGCCCACATAGCTAGACTAATCTCGTTAGAGATGATGCCCTACCGGTTAGTTGAAAGCGAAGCTTTCAATGCCCTGATGGACTACGCTGTACCACGCTACGAGCTACCCAGTCGACACTTTTTTTCCAGAAAAGCCATCCCAGCCCTCCACCAGCATGTTAAAGAGCGCATCGTCCATGCACTCAGGCAATCTGTGAGCACAAAGGTGCACCTGACAACAGATGCATGGACCAGTAGGCATGGCCAGGGACGTTACGTGTCCATCACGGCACACTGGGTGAATGTTGTGGATGCAGGGTCCACAGGGGACAGCAAGTTTGGGACAGTTCTGCCTAGCCCACGGTCTAGGAAACAGTTGGCTGTAGCCGTTCGCACCCCCTCCTCCTCGTCCTCCTGCAGAAGCGAGAGCTCGTCCACAGACCGCAGTCGCACAACCACTCCATCCGCAGCTGCCACTGTTGCACACCAGGTCTCCCTTTATGGGGCAGCTACTGGCAAACGTCAGCAGGCTGTATTGGCTATGAAGTGTTTAGGCGACAACAGACACACCGCGGAAGTTCTTGCAGAAAGAAACGCAGTCGTGGCTGGGCACTGTAGATCTTGAGGCAGGCAAGGTAGTGAGTGATAACGGAAGGAATTTCATGGCTGCCATCTCCCTTTCCCAACTGAAACACATTCCTTGCCTGGCTCACACCTTAAACCTGGTGGTGCAGTGCTTCCTGAAAAGTTATCCGGGGTTCTCCGATCTGCTCCTCAAAGTGCGTGGACTTTGCTCACATATCCGCCGTTCGCCCATACACTCCAGCCGTATGCAGACCTATCAGCGTTCTTTGAACCTTCCCCAGCATCGCCTAATCATAGACGTTGCAACAAGATGGAACTCAACACTGCACATGCTTCAGAGACTGTGCGAACAGAGGCGGGCTGTTATGTTTTTGTGGGAGGATACACATACACGGGCAGGCAGTAGGATGGCAGACATGGAGTTGTCAGGTGTGCAGTGGTCGAAGATTCAAGACATGTGTCAAGTCCTTCAGTGTTTTGAGGAATGCACATGGCTGGTTAGTGCAGACAACGCCATAATAAGCATGAGCATCCCCCTAATGCGTCTGCTGATGCAAAGTTTGACGCACATAAAGGATCAGGCGTCTGCACCAGAGGAAGAGGAAAGCCTTGATGACAGTCAGCCATTGTCTGGCCAGGGCAGTGTACAGGACGAGGTAGCGGGCGAAGAGGAGGAGGAGGACGAGGAGGATGATGGGGATGATTATATTTTTAATGAGGAAGCTTTTCCGGGGCCACTGGAAATTGTTGGCGCGGCAAGGCCGGGTTCTGGTTTTTGGAGGGACACAAGTGACGTGGATTTGCCTGAAACTGCCCCTCAACCAAGCACAACCGCAGATTTGAGAACTGGAACTTTGGCCCACATGGCGGATTATGCCTTACGTATCCTCAAAAGGGACACACGCATTACTAAAATGATGAACGATGACGATTACTGGTTGGACTGCCTCCTTGATCCTCGCTATAAAGGCAAATTGCAAAATATAATGCCACATGACAACTTGGAAATAATATTAGCAACCAAACAATCAACTCTTGTTGACCATTTGCTTCTGGCATTCCCTGCACACAGCGCCCGTGATCGTTCTCACACGAGCTGCAGGGGCCAGCAGACCAGAGGTGTTAGAGGGGCAGAAATCAGTAGTGGCGTTGGCCAGAGGGGTTTTCTGACCAGGTTGTGGAGTGATTTTGCTATGACCGCAGACAGGACAGGTACAGCAGCATCAATTCAAAGTGACAGGAGACAACATTTGTCCAGTATGGTTACAAACTATTTTTCATCCCTTATCGACGTTCTCCCTCAACCGTCATTCCCATTTGATTACTGGGCATCCAAATTAGACACCTGGCCAGAATTGGCAGAATATGCATTGCAGGAGCTTGCTTGCCCGGCAGCTAGTGTCCTATCAGAAAGAGTATTCAGTGCTGCAGGTTCAATACTAACAGAAAAAAGGACTCGTCTGGCTACCCAAAATGTAGATGATCTAACCTTCATTAAAATGAACCACAACTGGATTTCGAAATCTTTTGCCCCACCTTGCCCGGCTGACACCTAGCTTTCCTATGAAAAGGTCTTGCCTGTGGACTATTCTGAATGACTTTTCCAATCTCGTAATTTTCTGCACCTGATTGTCCAGCATACGACATGTTTACACCTCACTAAATGGCCAAACTCCCCACACGGGGCCGTGGTATCGCCACTTGGCGGCAGCACCCGTGAGAGTGCTGTTTGTCTGAAGAGGTGGGTGTGCCCGCTTTTGGTCGACGGCACTGCCACTGGGTCCCTCATAGTACAATAAAGTGTCTCTGGCGGTGGTGGTGCGCACCCAACGTCAGACACACCGTTGTAATATGAGGGGCCCTGGGCCTGTACCGCCGGCCACAAGACAGTTCCCCCCCCCAGCTCAAACAGTGCTCTACCACTTGCAAAATTATCTCTCACAGCT
Source organism: Ranitomeya imitator (assembly GCF_032444005.1). Taxonomy (NCBI): domain Eukaryota; kingdom Metazoa; phylum Chordata; class Amphibia; order Anura; family Dendrobatidae; genus Ranitomeya; species Ranitomeya imitator. Next base: position 383,250,746 of record NC_091282.1, read on the forward strand.
CCACCAATGTTTAGTCTATGTGCTGACATCCTTCAATGCCTGGCACTGACAATACCATTGTATTGACATTTTTGTTATGTTAGGCCTTCGAAGCCTGTCTGCGGTCCCTCCTTCCACTAGGCCTCCACTGACAATTGTACTGCTGCCCTTGTACCACTGGAACCAATTTTAAATTGCCAACAGCCCTATTTTTTTATGTTAGGCCTTCGAAGCCTGTCTGCGGTCCCTCCTTCCACTAGGCCTCCACTGACCATTGTACTGCTGCCCTTGTACCACTGGAACCAATTTTAAATTGCCAACAGCCCTATTTTTTTATGTTAGGCCTTCGAAGCCTGTCTGCGGTCCCTCCTTCCACTAGGCCTCCACTGACCATTGTACTGCTGCCCGTGTACCCCTGGAACCAATTTTAAATTGCCAACAGCCCTATTTTTTTATGTTAGGCCTTCGAAGCCTGTCTGCGGTCCCTCCTTCCACTAGGCCTCCACTGACCATTGTACTGCTGCCCTTGTACCACTGGAACCAATTTTAAATTGCCAACAGCCCTATTTTTTTATGTTAGGCCTTCGAAGCCTGTCTGCGGTCCCTCCTTCCACTAGGCCTCCACTGACCACACCACTGCTGCCCGTGTACCCCTGGAACCAATTTAAAATTGCCGACAGCCAGCCCAATTTTATTATGTTAGGCCTTCGAAGCCTGTCTGCGGTCCGTTCTTTCTACTACTACTACACTGACCAGGCCACTGCTGCCCGTGCTCCCCTGGAACCAATTTAAAATTGCCTACAGCCATCTGTTATTATGTTAGGCCTTCGATGCCTGTTTGCGGTCACTTCTTCCACTAGGCCTCCACTGACCACACCACTGCTGCCCGTGTACCCCTGGAACCAATTTAAAATTGCCTACAGCCAGCCCAATTTTTTTATTTTAGGCCTTCGATGCCTGTCTGCGGTCCGTTCTTTCTACTACTACTACACTGACCAGGCCACTGCTGCCCGTGTTCCCCTGGAACCAATTTAAAATTGCCTACAGCCATGTGTTATTATGTTAGGCCTTCGAAGCCTGTCTGCGGTCACTCCTTCCACTAGGCCTCCACTGACCACACCACTGCTGCCCGTGTACCCCTGGAACCAATTTAAAATTGCCTACAGCCAGCCCAATTTTATTATGTTAGGCCTTCGAAGCCTGTCTGCGGTCCGTTCTTTCTACTACTACTACACTGACCAGGCCACTGCTGCCCGTGTTCCCCTGGAACCAATTTAAAATTGCCTACAGCCATCTGTTATTATGTTAGGCCTTCGATGCCTGTTTGCGGTCACTCCTTCCACTAGGCCTCCACTGACCACACCACTGCTGCCCGTGTACCCATGGAACCAATTTAAAATTGCCTACAGCCATCTGGTATTATGTTAGGCCTTCGATGCCTGTCTGCGGTCACTCCTTCCACTAGGCCTCCACTGACCACACCACTGCTGCCCGTGTACCCCTGGAACCAATTTAAAATTGCCTACAGCCATCTGTTATTATGTTAGGCCTTCGATGCCTGTCTGCGGTCACTCCTTCCACTAGGCCTCCACTGACCACACCACTGCTGCCCGTGTACCCCTGGAACCAATTTAAAATTGCCTACAGCCATCTGTTATTATGTTAGGCCTTCGAAGCCTGTCTGCGGTCCTTCCTTCCAATAGTTCTCCACTGACCAGACCAATGCTGGCCGTGTACCCCTGGAACCCAGCTGAAAGTGCATGTAGCCTCCTTTTTTTCTTTGTTTTATATTTAGAAAGCCCAGATGAACTACGCTGTGCAACGGTTCAAGCTACCCAGTCGACATTTCTTTTGCGAGAAAAGCCATCCCAGCCCTCCAGCGGCATGAAAAAGTCTGCATTGTCATAGCACTCAGGCAATCAAACAGTAGAAAGGTGCACCAGACAAGAGACGCATGGACCAGTAGGCATGTCCACAAAAAGTTACGTGTCCATTACGGCTCACTGGGTTAATGTGTTGGATGCATGGTCCACAGGGGACAGCCTACAAAGTCTGTCTGCAGTCCCTAATTCCAATTTTCCTCCGCTGACCACACCACTGCTGCCCGTGTACCCCTGGAACCAATTTTACAGTGTCTACAGCCTAATTTTGTTATGTTAGGCCTACTATGCCTGTCTGCGGTCCCTCCTTCCAATACTCGTCCACTGACCACACCACTGCTGCCCGTGGACCCCTGGAACCTACTTTTAATTGCATAGAGCATCCTTTTTTTAATAGTAGGCGTACAAAGTCTGTCTGCGGTCCACTATTGAAATTGTCCTCCACTGCCCAGAGCACTGCTGCTTGTGTACCCCTGTAACTTTTTTAAGCTGCAGTGAGCCACATTTTTGGTTTAAGTCCTACTACCTGTGTCTGTCTGCGCCACTCAATTCAGCTGTGTTCCTTTGAAAAAAGCTGAGCGTCAATAGTCTTATTTTCAGCCTCTAGGAATTTTAAAACTGCATTGGGGGTACAACTTTGGTAGGGCCTAATAACGGTGTCTGCCTCCCCAAGGTGTGCCCCAGGTTTCCTCGCCATTGCTTCGATCTTCATGCTCTTGTTTAGTAGTTGTTGGAAACTACACTGCATTAGGCCTACAAATTGGGTATGGGGTGTAGAGAGATAGTGTGTTACACTCCAAGGTGTTCCCCAGGTTTCCTCTCCATTGCTTCGATCTTCATGCTCTCGTTTACTAGTTGTTGGAAACTACACTGCATTAGGCCTACAAATTGGGTATGGGGTGTAGAGAGATGGTGTGTTCCACTCCAAGGTGTTCCCCAGGTTTCCTCGCCAATGCTTCGATCTTCATGCTCTCGTTTAGTAGTTGTTGGAAACTACACTGCATTAGGCCTACAAATTGGGTATGGGGTGTAGAGAGATGGTGTGTTCCACTCCAAGGTGTTCCCCAGGTTTCCTCGCCAATGCTTCGATCTTCATGCTCTCGTTTAGTAGTTGTTGGAAACTACACTGCATTAGGCCTACAAATTGGGTATGGGGTGCAGAGAGATGGTGTGTTCCACTCCAAGGTGTTCTCCAGGTTGCCTTTCCTGAGCTTCGATCTTCCGGCTCTTGTTTAGTAGTTGTTGGAAACTACACTGCATTAGGCCTACAAATTGGGTATGGGGTGTAGAGAGATGGTGTGTTACACTCCAAGGTGTTCCCCAGGTTTCCTCTCCATTGCTTCGATCTTCATGCTCTCGTTTAGTAGTTGTTGGAAACTACGCTGCATTAGGCCTACAAATTGGGTATGGGGTGTAGAGAGATGGTGTGTTCCACTCCAAGGTGTTCTCCAGGTTGCCTTTCCTGAGCTTCGATCTTCCGGCTCTCGTTTAGTAGTTGTTGGAAACTACACTGCATTAGGCCTACAAATTGGGTATGGGGTGTAGAGAGATGGTGTGTTACACTCCAAGGTGTTCCCCAGGTTTCCTCTCCATTGCTTCGATCTTCATGCTCTCGTTTAGTAGTTGTTGGAAACTACGCTGCATTAGGCCTACAAATTGGGTATGGGGTGTAGAGAGATGGTGTGTTCCACTCCAAGGTGTTCTCCAGGTTGCCTTTCCTGAGCTTCGATCTTCCGGCTCTCGTTTAGTAGTTGTTGGAAACTACACTGCATTAGGCCTACAAATTGGGTATGGGGTGTAGAGAGATGGTGTGTTACACTCCAAGGTGTTCCCCAGGTTTCCTCTCCATTGCTTCGATCTTCATGCTCTCGTTTAGTAGTTGTTGGAAACTACGCTGCATTAGGCCTACAAATTGGGTATGGGGTGTAGAGAGATGGTGTGTTCCACTCCAAGGTGTTCCCCAGGTTTCCTCTCCATTGCTTCGATCTTCATGCTCTCGTTTAGTAGTTGTTGGAAACTACACTGCATTAGGCCTACAAATTGGGTATGGGGTGTAGAGAGATGGTGTGTTCCACTCCAAGGTGTTCCCCAGGTTTCGTCCACATTGCTTCGGTCTTCCGACTCTCGTTTAGTAGTTGTAGAAAACTACACTGCATTAGGCCTACAAATTGGGTATGGGGTGTAGAGAGACGGTGTGTTACACTCCAAGGTGTTCCCCAGGTTTCGTCCACATTGCTTTGATCTTCCGACTCTCGTTTAGTAGTTGTTGAAAACTACACTGCATTAGGCCTACAAATTGGGTATGGGGTGTAGAGAGATGGTGTGTTACACTCCAAGGTGTTCTCCAGGTTGCCTTTCCTGAACTTCTATCTTCAGGCTCTCATTAAATTGTGGTTAAATGGAACAACTGCATTTGGCGTACTAGTTGGTTTGGGGCCTACTATCGGTGTCTGCCACTCCTTGCTGTTCTCCTGGTTTCCTGTCCTGAAATTCCATTTTCAGGCTCTCGTTAAGTAGTTGTTAATGTTAGACTGCATTTGGCCTACTAGTTGGGTTGGGGCCTACTATCGGTGTCTGCCACTCCTTGCTGTTCTCCTCCACTGAACAAAGCTGTGCCGCCTGTTTACTACGGTTGCCAATTTTGAACTGCATTTCGACTACTTACTGATTTGGGCCTACTCTCTGTGTCAGCCTCTCATTTCAGTTGTCCTCCACTGCAATGCCCCCTGGTTAGTCCTGTGTTACCAATTTTGAACTGCATTTAGCCAACTTTATTCTTTGGGCCTATATCTGTGTTTCCTCCTCATCCTGCCCATTGCCCAGCCAGTGATAGATGAGTCTGCTGGTACATTGACCCATAACGCAAAATTCCCCGTGCACGCTACACAGCAAGATTGTGACCCTGCTGAAAGTCAGGTTCCTCTTCCCGCATACCATACCACCTTACACGGGGACGGTTACTTCTGTAACAAGAATGGATGTTTTTGCCATTAAAATGGGCAGTGTAGGTGTTTTCCTGGCCTCCACTCACTGCCGACTATGCTCCCCCATTGACTTGCATTGGGTTTCGTGTTTCGGGCGATACCCGACTTTTCGCCATAATCGGCCGATTCCACTCGACTCGACTTCTAAGATAGTCGGGTTTCGCGAAACACGACTCGACTCTAAAAAGGTCAAGGTCGCTCAACCCTATACACAAGTGCTTCTCACCAAATTAGAATATCATCAAAAAGTTAATTTATTTCAGTTCTTCAATGCAAAAAGTGAAACTCATATATTTTATAGAGTCATTACAGACAGAGTGATCTATTTCAAGTGTTTATTTCTGTTAATGTTGATGATTATGGCTTACAGCCAATGAAAACCCAAAACTCATTATCTCAGTAAATTAGAATAATTAAAAAAACACCTGCAAAGGCTTCCTAAGCAGTTAAAAAGGTCCCTTAGTTGTTTCAGTATGCTTTACAATCATGGGGAAGACTGCGGACTTGACAGATGTCCAGAAGGCAGTCATTGACACACTCCACAAGGAGGGTAAGCCACAAAAGGTCATTGCTAAAGAAGCTGGCTGTTCACAGAGTGCTGTATCCAAGCATATTAATGGAAAGTTGAGAGGAAGGAAAAAGTGTGTTAGAAAAAGGTGCACAAGCAACCGGAATCAACCGCAGCCTTGAAAGGATTGTGGACTGCTGCTAGAGCCATTGCTTCAAGAGCCACCACACACAGACGTATCCAGGACGTGGGCTACAAGTGTCACATACCTTGTGTCAAGCCACTCATGACCAATAGACAACGCCAGAAGAGTCTTACCTGGGCCAAGGAGAAAAAGAACTATTGCTCAGTGGTGCATGGTGATGTTTTCAGATGAAAGTAAATTTTGCATTTCATTTGGAAATCAAGGTCCCAGAGTCAGGAGGAAGAGTGGAGAGTAGGGTTGAGCGAAACGGATCGGACAAATTCAAAAATCGCCGACTTTCGGCAAAGTCGGGTTTCATGAAACCCGACCCGATCCTAGTGTGGGATCGGCCATGAGGTCGGCAATCTGCGCGCAAAAGTCGTGTTTCGTATGACGCTTTCAGCGCCATTTTTCAGCCAATGAAGGAGGACGCAGAGTGTGGGCAGCGTGATAAAAAGTTCTCGGTCCCCACTATCTTAGAGAAGGGCATGACAGTGGTTGGCTTGCTTTCTGCGGCGTCACAGGGGCTATAAAGGGGCGTGCACGCTGGCCGCCATCTTACTTCTGCCGATCTTAGCATAGGGAGAGGTTGCTGCAGCTTCATCAGAAGAAGGGATATAGTTAGGGAGGGAAAATTAACCCCCAAACTGCTTGTGCTGTAGAGATTTCCACTGTCCAACACCACCATTTGTTTGCAGGGACAGTGGAGGCTATATTTTTGTGCATCAGCTCTGTAGCTTATTAGGCTGCCTTATAAGGCTCCCTGATAGCTGCATTGCTGTTTGCATGCTGCTGTGCAAACCAACTGCTTTTTTAAAAGCAAAAATCCTGTCGCTCCTTTCTGCACAGTTATCATGTTTATTTGTCCACACTTTTGTGTGCAGCAGTCCTTTTTATTGCTGCCATACTTTTCCTGAGATCATTGTAGGGAGATTGAAATTGTACTACAGTCCTTGTATTTTTTCATATATCTTCCAGCCACTTTCTGCCACTTACATTGTGTTGTTTTATGCACTGGGCCTGAGTTTTGGTTCAGTCTCCCCCCCAAAAAAGTGAGATTCAAATTCTCACAAAGTGGATATACTGAAGTCCTGTTAGTTTGTCGAATGTCTGCCAGCCACTTTCTGCCATTTACATTGTGTTGTTATATACACTGGGCCTGAGTTATGGTTCAGTCTCCCCCCCCCAAAAAAAGGGAGATTTAAATTCTCAACAAGTTTATATACACCTTCTACCTTGTTTTACAGTACCATATAGCGGTTGTTATTTTGGTTAGATTTTCCAAAAAATGAGGAAGTCTGGTGGAAGAGCCCGTGGGCGGTGGTTGCCAGCTGGTACTGATGGTGGTGGTGCATCTGGTGGTAGTGGCAAAAGCACAATAGCACCTAAGGCTGGAGGTGTTGAGCCAGCGTCATCGTCTGGCTACACAAGGCCTCGAAGGCTCCCTTATCTGGGAGTAGGAAAACAGCTTTTAAAGCCGGATGATCTAACCTTCATTAAAATGAACCAATCATGGATTTCTAATTATTTTGCCCCACCTTCCCCTGCTGACACGTAGCTTACCTGAAAAATGTCTTGCTTTTGGCCTCCTCTTACTGACTTCTCCAATTCCGCCATTTGCAGCTGCTGAATGTCCACCATAGGCCATTTTTATACCTCCCTAAATGGGCTGACTCCCCTTACATGGCCGTGGTCACCACCTGGCGCAAGCATCCGTGTGAGTGCCGTTTGCTTGGACAGGTGGGTGTGCCCACTCTTGTGCGACGGCACTGGCACAGGGTCCCTCATAGTACAATGAAGTGTCTCTGACGGTGGTGGTGCACAAACAACGTTAGACACACCGTCGTAATATGAGGGGCCCTGTGCCAGTACCACCACCCACGAGAGAGTGTTCCCCCCCCAGCTCGAACAGTGCTCTACCACTTGCAATACTTACCTCTCCCTGCTCCACCACTGTGTACTCTGTGCTGTTAAATCCATCAATGGCACTGCCAATACAAATTTGTTGAAATGATAGATGGTAGTTAAAATATACAGGGGCCCTGACCTCCATTTAGAACAGTTTAAACTTTGCACCTACTACCACTGTCTGCTACTCAGCAGAGGAGCCCACCCCTGTACCTAGCTATGCCACCTGTTTAGTCCTATTACCAATTTTGAACTGCATTTAGCCTAGGGTTGAGCGACTTTTACTTTGATAGGATCGGGTCGGGTTTCACGAAACCCGACTTTTTCAAAAGTTGGGTCGAGTGAAATCGGCCGATCCTATAAAAAAGTCGGGGTCGGGGTCGGCTGAAACACGAAACCCAATGCAGTGCATTGGGTTTCCAATGGTTCCCAGGGTCTGAAGGAGAGGAAATTCTCCTTCAGGCCCTGGGATCCATATTTAAGTGTAAAATAAAGAATTAAAATAAAAAATATTGCTATACTCACCCTCTGACGCACCCTGGTACTAACCGGCAGCCTTACTTCCTTACAATCAGCGCGTGAAGGGCCTTATATGACGTCGCGGCTTGTGATTGGTCGCGTGACCGCCCATGTGACCGCTCGTGGTGCGACCAATCACAAGCCGCGACGTCACCGAAGGTCCTTCAAGCGCTGATTCTTAGGAAGGAAGGCTGCCGGAAAGAAGCAGGGCGCGTCCGAGGGTGAGTATATTCCTATACCGCCGTACTATGGGGGGTCCTGTGCCAGTGCCAACGAGTGGGCCCCCCCCTGCTTGCTCTGGATCACAGCACTTGCAAAGTTGAAATACTTACCTCTCCCGGCTCCACCGCCATGATGTTTTCCGCGTTCCTGGGCCCACGAAAATCTTGAGCCAGCCCTACCCCCCCCCACAACTTTAGCCAAATGACCCCCAGTTTTCAATGCCTAACTATTATTATAAAGTAAATTAAGATTGACAAGTTTAAGTAATAAGAATTGATGTTTTTGGCATTAAAATGGGCACTGTAGGTGTTTTCCTGTCCTCCACTCACTGCCAACTTTGATTCCCCATTGACTTGCATTGGGTTTCGTGTTTCAGTCGGCCCCCGACTTTTCACAATAATCGCCCGATTTCACCCGACCCGACTTTTGACAAAGTCGGGTTTCGCGAAACCCGACTCGATCCGAAAAAAGTAAAAGTCACTCAACTCTAGTGGAGAGGCACACAATCCAAGCTGCTTGAGGTCTAGTGTGAAGTTTCCACAATCAGTGATGGTTTGGGGAGCCATGTCATCTGCTGGTGTAGGTCCACTGTGTTTTATCAAGACCAAAGACAGCGTCTACCAGGAAATTTTTCGAGCACTTCATGCTTCCCTCTGCCGACAAGCTTTTTGGAGATGGAAATTTCATTCTCCAGCTGGACTTGGCACCTGTCTTCACTGCCAAAAGCACCAATACCAGGTTTAAAAACAACAGTATCACTGTGCTTGATTGGCCAGCAAACTCATCTGACCTTAACCCAGAGGCGTAGCTAGGGCTTTGGTTCAGGGGGGACGAAACTTCTGAGTGGGCCCCTAACGGGTAACCTTGATTGCAACTCGGTGACGCACCCTAATAGTGGAAGAGAACCTATTACTATTACTGAAGATAATCTCTATATAAAGACCAATATGGATATTACCGCCATATGGTCAGTGATAGATACCAGCCCTACAGAACATATAAAAGATCACTGCACAGTTACAGATAATGTCTTACCGCTGATGTCCTTTCTGATGGAATCGTTCATTTTTCCTGTCTTTTCTATCTGGCCCAGACCGACATGACGACTTCTTCCAGCTACAACTAGTCTGCAGAGAATAGAACAAAGACACGTTTCACTTCTCATATTCCAACCCCATCACCATCTATTCCCAACCTGCACAAACACCTCATCCTGCTGATACCCCAAATACTGAGCCGCTGCTGTCGTATGTGTCCCTATTACTGCACCTGATATCCCGATACTGAGCCGCTGCTGCAGTATGTGTCCCTATTACTGCCCCTGATACCCCAATACTGAGCCACTACTGCCGTATGTGTCCCTATTACTGCCCCTGATACCCCAATACTGAGCCGCTGCTGCCGTATGTGACCCTATTACTGCCCCTGATACCCCAATACTGAGCCGTTGCTGCAGTATATGTCCCTCTTACTGCACCTGCTGTGTGGTTCTCTGTGCCCTCTTAATTCTAAAGCAACCCTCTATAATATAGTAATGCCGGGTGCAAGTGCCCTAGAAAACAGTGCCCATATTTTCCCTCCTAGGAAGTAATATTGCCCTGTGTGCCCCTTTGATAGTCACAGTAACCTGAGTTCCCCTATAACAATAAGTACTCACTTTACATTTAATAATGTCCCGAGTCTCCCCCGTACAGCTCCCCTATATACAGTATGACACTCTCTTATACACAGTATAATGCCCCCTCACTGTATAGTACCACCCACACAGTATACTGACTCCATAGTAGCCCCCAAACTGTTTGATGGCTCCAACACTGTATGATGACCCCCTCACTGTAATCTCCACACTGTATGATGGCCCCCTCGATAGCCTCCATATACAGTAGCATAATGCACCAAATAGTCCACAATATAGTGTAATGCACTCCCCATAGGCAGACTCTATAGCATACAGTAGCCCCCATAGGCAGACACTGTAATAAGGCAGTACCCCCATAGGCAGACCCTGTAGTATAAGGCAGCACCCGATAGGCAGAACCTGTAGTAAGGCAGCACCCCCATAGGCAGACCCTGTAATAAGGCGGCAGACCCTGTAATAAGGCAGCACCCCCATAGTCAGACTTTGTAATAAGGCAGCCCCCATAGTCAGACCCTGTAATAAGGCAGCAACCCCATAGGCAGACCATGTAATAAGGCAGCACCCCCATAGTCAGACCCTGTAATAAGGCAGCACCCCTATAGGCAGACCCTGTAATAAGGCAGAACCCCTATAGGTAGACCCTGTAATAATGCGGCACCCCCATAGTCAGACCCTGAAATAAGGCAGCCCCCATAGTCAGACCCTGTAATAAGGCAGCCCCCCCTTAGGCAGACCCTGTAATAAAGCAGCCCCCCATAGTCAGACCCTGTAATAAGGCCGGCCCCCCATAGGCAGACCCTGCAATAAGGCAGCCCTCCCCATAGGCAGACCCTGTAATAAGGCAGCACCCCTTTAGTCAGACCCTGTAATAAGGCAGCCCCCCATAGGCAGACCCTGTAATAAGGCAGCACCCCCATAGTCAGACCCTGTAATAAGGCATAATAACAAAACCAGGCAACATAATAGATACAGGAGGGGGATAGGAGCACTAAATAGTGCAAAATAACCCCCCACCCAACAACAGAACCAACTCCATAAAATCTGTAAGCAAAGAGTACAAAAGGAGCATAACGGAAATCAAGAAAAGAAATAATACTTTATTAAATTACATATAAAAGTGTAACAAACACGTAATAACAATATATTAGTACAAAAGTATACATATAATGCTCAAGGATGGTTAAAACATAAGTGGAAAACCCCCGATGTGCACCGCCAATAGGGCCACTACACAAGCATAAGGTATACGTGTGCTGATTCAGGTGCACAAAAGTAGATGCACCCGTATAACAATAGTACCTAGTGGTAACAGAAATAGATATCAAACGTAGCCACACTTACCGAGTAAAGGCACCAAGGCAGGGCACACCGGGCGGGGACCACCAACGCATCAATATAGGCAGACCCTGTAATAAGGCAGCACACCCATAGTCAGACCCTGTAATAAGTGAAAACATCTCATGAAGACACCATACATCACAGTCATTGTAACAACTGATCAAATATAATAGTGCTGTGATCATATATTGGTGGACTTTATACAGGACAAATCGCACTAGTCATAATAGTCAAACGAAAAAAAACTGAGAACAAAACATTCCAAACATATTGAAGTAACCAAAAAATAATTTATTGAATAGCCAGGTGCAGACAGAGAACAAAAAGGGGTTACACCCACTAGCACATACAAAAGGGATACTCAGAGGACATCATACAAATTATCAAAAAGGCTAAACAGGTCATCTCCAATGCTACAATATGTGACCACAAATATTGCACATCTCCCATAAAGCCTAATGAGTAGTGTTGAGCGATACCTTCCGATATCGGAAAGTATCGGTATCGGATTGGATCGGCCGATATTCAAAAAATATCGGATATCACGGATACCGATACCCGATCCCAATGCAAGTCAATGGGACCAAAATATCGGAATTAAAATAAACCCTTTCTTTCCTTGTAGGTTCATTCTACATGAAGGAAAACAACAAAGAATAATGCAGGATGTATTTGGGGAGGTGGGGGAGACATTAAAGTCATAGAGGTTTAGCGCAATCAAATAGAATAGTCTTTTTTTTTTTTTTTAAAGACGTTCGTAGTGACAAAGATGTTGACTATGTAATTTTTTTTTAATTTTGTCAGATCTTGATGTTTCACTATTCCACGCCCTTCCCCTTTTTTTTTTTTTGCTTTTCCCACACTTTCATCTTCATCATCATCAGCATCTTTAACATCAACTTTCTTCACCTTATTCATCGCCGTAGTTGTTATCTATAAAAGTTTGAAGATTACACCTTCCGTTCTGCCAGTCACAAAAGTTACATTTGTCCGCGTTCAGTTTGGCCTGCAGCATCAGTCTTTATCCAGGGGCACCACGAGGAGGAACGGACTCACCCCCATACACTGCTTAGTCTTCTTCTGCATATAATTTAGATAATATCTTTTGCTCTGATATTAAGTGTTATGCTTAATGTTCTTCTGCTCTTTGTTCTGCAGCCTCTTGTTCTTCTGCTTCTCGGTCTTCCATGTCGTTGTCTCCAGGGTCGTCGTCTCCAGGGTCGTCTACGCCGTCGTCGTCTCCGCCGTCGTCGTCGTCGTCGTCATCGGGGTGGTCTTCCGGGTCGTCGACTTTAGGGTCTTCAACTTGGAAATGTAGCAGAAGGTACAAGAAGGCTGAGAAAATGCCAAGAACCAGCTGATGGAACTGGAACTCGGATGGCTACCCGAAGGTTCAAGAGCCTATGGAACTACCGAGGACCAGCTGACGTTACTGGAACCCGGTTACTAAGCAGGAGGTACCCGTGCTAAAAAGCACTACCAAGGACCGCCTGACGTTGGCGGAACTCGGATACCCAGAAGGAGGCACCTAAGCCAAAGGCTTTGCCCGGAACCAGCTGACGTTACTGGAACCAGGATGGGGAGCAGAAGGTACAAGAGCAAAAGACACTGCCGAGAACCAGCTGACGGTACTGGAACCCGGATGGGTAGCCGAAGGTCCAAGAGCCAATGGAACTACCGAGGACCAGCTGACGTTACTGGAACCCGGTTACTAAGCAGGAGGTACCCGTGCTAAAAAGCACTACCAAGGACCACCTGACGTTGGTGGAACTTGGATATCCAGAAGGAGGCACCTAAGCCAAAGGCTCTGCCCGTAACCAGCTGACGGTACTGGAACCAGGATGGGGAGCAGAAGGTACAAGAGCAAAAGACACTGCCGAGAACCAGCTGACGGTGCTGGAACCAGGATGTGGACCAGAAGGTCCACAGGAGAGGAGAGAACAGCTAGGCCGCGAGGCAGCCGCAGTTACCGAACCCCAACAGTCCTACAGGGGGAGCTTGGCCTACTGGCACTACAGAACCAGCCTTGACTACCAATTCACACAGCCGACATAGGAAGCTCCTAAACTGGAGGCACCCTGGAGTTGGCTAACTCGACTGCAACACGACGGGGCAACGCATAGGTGTCTCAGTGAGTTTGACAGTACCCGGAAACAGCTGACGGTGCTGGAACCAGGCTGGGCACGAGGGAGTACCCGTGACAAAAACACTGCCGAGAACCAGCTGGCGGTGCTGGAACCCGGATGCGTGGCCCCAGTGTGCAAGAGCCAATGGCACGACCGAGGACCAGCTGACGGTGCTGGAACCCGGTTACTAAGCTGTAGGTGCCCGCGCTTAAAAGCACTACCAAGGACCGCCTGGCGTTGGCGGAACTCGGATACCCAGGAGGAGGCACCTAAGCCAAAGGCTCGGCCCGGAACCAGCTGACGGTGCTGGAACCAGGTGGTGGACCACAAGGTCCACAGGAGAGGGGAGAACAGCTAGGCCGCGAGGCAGCCGCAGTTACCGAACCCCAACAGTCCTACAAGGGGAGCTTGGCCTACTGGCACTACAGAACCAGCCTTGACTACCAATTCACGCAGCCCACATAGGAAGCTCCTAAACTGGAGGCACCCTGGCTGGAGTTGGCTAACTCAACCGCAACACGACGGGGCAACGCATAGGTGTCTCAGTGAGTTTGACAGTACCCGGAAACAGCTGACGGTGCTGGAACCAGGCTGGGCACGAGGGAGTACCTGTGACAAAAACACTGCCGAGAACCAGCTGGTGGTGCTGGAACCCGGATGCGTTGCCTATTAAAGATTGTCTTCCTAGAGCCCCAACTAGCGGTGTTGGAGCTAAGGGTAAGCAGGGAGAGCAGAGTGTAGGCCGAAGCCTGCACTGGAGGCAGCTTTGTGTCTGCGTTGCGTTTGCAGGACACTTTGCCGGCTACACAGTGGGGGAACAGCTGGCGTTGCTGAACCCCACTGACACAATGGCGGGTGTTTTTCTCTGTGCAGCTAGCACTTCCGGCCAAAAACTAGCGGTGTTAGAGCCCAGGGGCAGCAGGAGGAGGAGAGGAGCAGAGTGTAGGCCGAAGCCCAGTTGAACCAATTTCAAAGGAAACCCCTCAGGTGTTACAAAGTACAAGAGACACACCTTCTGCAGTATTAATGCTGCACAAGTCAAAGGTTGCTCTATTAATTTGTCTACTTGCACACGCTGAATGAAAGACGTACACAATTTAGCCCATTCTACAGTCAAACTGTAGTAGAGGCGTGACTTGTCTTTTTAAGGAGACGCAGCACAGGTGTCCCAAATAATGCCTTGGTGCTTGGCGCAGCTTCCTGAGCGTTGTTATTTGCTGTACAGGAGTCTGCGCTCTTGTGCTATCCCTTGTCAATGCCCTGTTAGCGCTGCCCGTCTTATGACCTCATTTCATGTTGGCCGGTGCGGTTAACGATGGCCATTAATCCCAGACCCACAGTGCCTTTTCATAAAGTCACACTGCGGTGCTGGGATTCGTGGCCTTGAGCAGTAAATATTTTCGCCGCTCACACACGTCCTTACACCTGATTCAGACTGGGCGGCCTCTGCTGATCCCTTCTCGCATGCCGCGGCCATGAGGCTGCACAGTCTGAAGAAGGCGGAAGGAGATGAGTGACGACAGGCGAACATATGCACTGCTCGTGCCCATAAACCACACCCTCGCTGACAAAATAAATAAGAAACCGAGGGGCGTTGTTTCGAGCAGGGCGGACGCACAGGCGCATCCAGCTAACCAATGATGTCAAAAGACGCGAAGCGCTACCAAAGGGGGGTGCTGCATATCATTAGAAAGGAAAGTCACACCTCAGGGACAGTGGAATGGTCTCAATGAGACACATTTTGTACGTGTTGAGTTCCACGTGGGCAAGTAGAAAAAGTCAGCCACCTTGTACAAATGCAGCAGTACTGCTGTACAAGGTGGCTGTCAAAATTTACACCTAGGTGCTGGGCGCAGATTCCTGAGCATTGTTATTTGCAGTACAGTAGTCTGCACTCTTGTGTTATCCCTTGGCAATATCCTGTTAGCGCAGCCCGTCTTATGACCTCATTTCATGTTGGCCGGTGCGGTTAACGATGGCCATAAATCCCAGACCCACAGTGCCTTTTCATAAAATCACACTGCGTGGCTGGGATTCGTGGCCTTGTGCAGTAAATATGTTCGCCGCTCACACATGTCCTTACACCTGCTTCAGATTGGGCGGCCTCAGCTGATCCCTTATCGCCTGCCACGGCCATGAGGCCGCACAGTCTGAAGAAGGCGGAAGGAGGGGAGTGAAGACAGGCGAAGATATGCACTGCTCGTGCCCATCAATCACACCCTTGCAGTCAAAATATATGAGACAACGAGGGGCGTTGTGTCGGGCAGGGCGGACGCACAGGCACAGCCAGCCAACCAATGATGTCAGAAGACGGGCAGCGCTAACAATGGGGGTGCTGCGTGTCATTAAAAAGGAAAGTCACACCTCAGGGACATTGTAATGGTCTCTAATGAGACACATTTTGTACATGTTGAGTTCCACGTGGGCAAGGAGAAAAAGTCAGCCACCTTGTACAAATGCAGCAGTACTGTTGTACAAGGTGGCTATTATACATAGAAACACCTGGGGGTGGGGGGCAGGCTCTCTTCAATTTCAGTTCATGTGCCTGCGTGGCGTTTGCAGGACACGTTGCCGGCTACACAGCAGGGGAACAGCTGGCGGTGCTGAACCCCACTAACACATTGGCTGGTGTTTTTCTCTGTGCAGCTAGCACTTCCGGGCAAAAACTAGCGGTGTTTGAGCCCAGGGTCAGCAGGAGGAGGAGAGGAGCAAAGTGTAGGCCGATGCCTGCACTGGTGGCAGCTTTTGGTCTGTTGTGCCAGCGTGGCTTGTGCTGGACACGATGCCGGCTACACAGCAGGGGAACAGCTGGCGGTGCTGAACCCCACTAACACATTGGCTGGTGTTCTTCTCTGTGCAGCTAGCATGTCCGGGCAAAAACTGGCGGTGTTTGAGCCCAGGGTCAGCAGGAGGAGGAGAGGAGCAGAGTGTAGGCCGAGGCCTGCACTGGTGGCAGCTTTTGGTCTGTTGTGCCAGCGTGGCTTGTGCTGGACACGATGCCGGCTACACAGCAGGGGAACAGCTGACGGTGCTGAACCCCACTAACACATTGGCGGGTGTTTTTCTCTGTGCAGCTAGCACTTCCAGGCTACAACTGGCGGTGTTATAGCCCAGGGTCAGCAGGAGGAGGAGAGGAGCAGAGTGTAGGCCGAAGCCTAGTTGAACCAATTTCAAAGGTAACCTTTAACCCACCCTCAGGTGTTGCAAGGTACAAGAGCCACACCTTGTGCAGCATTAATGCTGCACAAGTAAAAGGTTGCTCTAT
This sequence comes from Ranitomeya imitator, assembly GCF_032444005.1. Classification (NCBI taxonomy): domain Eukaryota; kingdom Metazoa; phylum Chordata; class Amphibia; order Anura; family Dendrobatidae; genus Ranitomeya; species Ranitomeya imitator. The sequence continues at coordinate 383,267,298 of NC_091282.1, forward strand.
TAATTTTGCTCCTTGCACACGCTGAATAAAACACGTACACTATTTAGCCCATTATACTGTCAAACAGTACTGGAGGCGCCGCGTGAATTTTCTTTTTAAAGAAAAGCAGCACAGGTGTCGAAAATAACACCTTGGTGCATGGGCGCAGCTTCCTGAGCGTTGTTATTTGCTGTACAGGAGTCTGCGCTCTTGTTATCCCTTGGCCATGCGCTGTGAGCGCTTCCTGTCTTCTGACCTCATTTCATGTCGGCCGTTGCGGTTAGCGATGGACATGAATCCCAGACCCACAGTGTGTTTTCAAAAAATCACACTGCGTGGCTGGGATTCGTGGCCTTGTGCAGTAAATATGTTTGCCGCTCACACATGTCCTTACACCTGCTTCAGACTGGGCGGCCTCATCTGATCCCTTATCGCATGCCGCGGCCATGAGGCCACCCAGTCTGAAGAAGGTGGAAGGAGATGAGTGAACACAGGCAAACATATGCACTGCTCATGCCCATCAATCACACCCTCGCTGTCCAAAAAAATAAGACACCGAGGGGCGTTGTTTCGAGCAGGGCAGACGCACAGGCGCAGCCAGCTAACCAATGATGTCAAAAGACGGGCAGCGCTACCAAGGGTGGTGCTGCGTATCATTAGAAAGGAAAGTCACACCTCAGGGACAGTGGAATGGTCTCAATGAGACACATTTTTTACGTGTTTAATTCAACGTGGGCAAGGAGAAAAAGTCAGCCACCTTGTACAAATGCAGCAGTACTGCTGTACAAGGTGGTTATTATACATAAAAACACCTGGGGGTGGGGGGCAGGCTCCCTTCAATTTCAGTTCATGTGCCTGCGTGGCGTTTGCATGACACGTTGCCGGCTACACAGCAGGGGAACAGCTGGCGGTGCTGAACCCCACTAACACATTGGCTGGTGTTTTTCTCTGTGCAGCTAGCACTTCCGGGCAAAAACTAGCGGTGTTTGAGCCCAGGGTCAGCAGGAGGAGGAGAGGAGCAGAGTGTAGGCCGAAGCCTGCACTGGTGGCAGCTTTTGTTCTGTTGTGCCAGCGTGGCTTGTGCTGGACACGTTGCCGACTACACAGCAGGGGAACAGCTGGTGGTGCTGAACCCCACTGACACATCAGCTAGTGTTTTTTCTGTGTAGACAACACTTCCAGGTGGCAACTGACAGTGTTGAAACCCAGGGAATCAAAGAGGAGCAGAGTGTAGGCCGAAGCCTGCAGTGGAGCAAGTTGAAAGGGAACCTTTAACCCCCCCCCCCAGGCATTTGTTGCTGAAAGAGCCATCTTGTACATCAGTAATACTGCACATGGAAAATGGTGGCTCCTAAAATTATGCTCCTTGCAAACGCTGAAGTACACACTCATATAATGTGTCCCCTCACATCGTCAAACCGTCCCGGAAGTGGGACTTTCCTTTGTAATGTGACACAGCACAGCCGTCATTCCAACCCCCTTGGTGCCGTGCGCCACCTCCTCAACGTTGTTTGGTTCTGTCACGGAGCCCGCGCTGTAATGTTATCCCTTGGCCATGCACAGTTAACGGTGCCCGTCTTCTGACATCATTTAGGTGTCAGGCTGGCAGTGCCTGTGCGTCCAAGCTGCCCGAGATCCAACCTCGCAGTGTCATCTAATGTAATCCCACTGCGGGCCAGGGATCCATGGGCATGAGCAGTGCATATCATCGCCTCTCACTCACCTCCTTCCTGCTTCTTCAGACTGTTCGGCGTCACGGCCGTGGCATGCTATTAGGGATCAGCTGACGCCGCCTAGTCTGAAGAAGCAGGAAGAAGGGGAGTGAGAGGCTAGTATATGCACTGCGCATGGCCATGGATACCAGGCCCACTGTGGGATCACATTAGACGACACTGCGAGGTGGGATTTCGGGCAGCGTGGACGCACAGGCGCAGCCAGGATGACAACAAATGATGTCAGAGGACGGGCAGCGCAAACTGTGCATGGCCAAGGGATAACATAACAGCGCAGGGTCCATGACGGAATCAAACAACGCTAAGGAGGCAGCGCACGGTGCCAAGGGGGTAGCAATGACGGCTGTGCTGCGTCACATTACAAAGGAAAGTCCCACCTCCGGGACGGTTGGACGGTGTGAGGGGACACATTACATGAGTGTGTAGTTCAGCGTTTGCAAGGAGCATAATTTCAAGAGCGACCTTTTCCTTGTGCAGTATTAGTGCTGCACAAGGTGGCTCTTTCAGTAACAAACGCCTAGGGGGGGGGGGGGGGGACAGGTCTCCTTACATTTTAGTTGTGCCAGCGTGGCGGTCGCATGACACGTTGCCGGATACACAGCTGGGGATCAGCTGACGTTACTGAACCCCAATAACAGAGGAGCGACTGTTGACTGTGCAGACAGCACTTCCAGGCACCAACTGGCGGTGTTAGAGCCCAGGGACAGCAGGAGGAGCAGATTGGAGGTATTGCCGCACACACAGCTGGGGATCAGCTGACGTTACTGAACCCCAATAACAGAGGAGCGACTGTTGACTGTGCAGACAGCACTTCCAGGCACCAACTGGCGGTGTTAGAGCCCAGGGACAGCAGGAGGAGCAGATTGGAGGTATTGCCGCACACACAGCTGGGGATCAGCTGACGTTACTGAACCCCAATAACAGAGGAGCGACTGTTGACTGTGCAGACAGCACTTCCAGGCACCAACTGGCGGTGTTAGAGCCCAGGGACAGCAGGAGGAGCAGATTGGAGGTATTGCCGCACACACAGCTGGGGATCAGCTGACGTTACTGAACCCCAGTAACAGAGGAGCGACTGTTGACTGTGCAGACAGCACTTCCAGGCACCAACTGGCGGTGTTAGAGCCCAGGGACAGCAGGAGGAGCAGAGGAACAGAGTGTAGGCCGAAGCCTGATTGGAGCAAGTTGAAAGGGAACCTTTAACCCCCCCCAAGACGTTTGTAGCTGAAAGAGCCATCTTGTGCAGCACTAAGGATGCAAAAGGAAAAGGTTGCTCTTTTAATTATGCTCCTTGCAAACACAGAAGTAAACACTAAAAATGTGTCCACTTATACCGTAAAACCGTCCCGGAGGTGGGAATTTCCTTCGTAATGGGACGCAGCACAGCTGTCATTCCTATCCCCTTGGTGCCGTGCGCTGCCTCCTCAGCGTTGTTTTAAGCTGTCACGGAGCCTGCACTGTTCTGTTATCCCTTGGCCATGCCCAATTAGCGCTGCCTGTCTTCTGACATAATTTGGTGTCAGGCTGTCAGTGCCTGTGCGTCCACGCTGCTCCAGATCTCACCTCGCAGAGTCGTCTATTGTAATCCCACTGCGGGCCTTGGATCCATGGACATGCACAGTGCATATCCTCGACTCTCACTCCCCTCCTTCCCTCTTCTTCAGACTGTGCGGCGTCACGGCCGTGGCATGCTATTAGGGATCAGCTGACGGCGCACAGTCTAAAGAAGGCGGAGGGAGGTGGGCGAGAGCCCGAGGTGAAGATATGCACTGCGCATGCCCATGGATCCCAGGCTCGCAGTGTGATTCAATCAGAAGACACTGCGCGGCGGGTTCTCGGGCAGCGTGGGTGCACAGGCGCAGGCATCCTGACACCAAATTATGTCAGAAGACAGGCAGCGCAAACTGGCCATGGCCAAGGGATAACAGAACAGCGCAGGCTCCGTGACAGCTTAAAACAACGCTGAGGAGGCAGCGCATGGCACCAAGGGGGTAGGAATGACGGCTGTGCTGCGTCACATTATGAAGGAAAGTCCCAGCTCCGGGACGGTATAACGGTATCAGTGAACACATTTTATAAGTGTTAAGTTCTGCGTGTGCAAGGAGCTAAAATAAAAGAGCTACCTTTTCCTTGTGCAACATTACTGCTGCACAAGATGGCTCTTTCAGTAACAAACGCCGAGGGGGGGGGGTACAGGTTCCCTTACATTTATGTTGTTGTGCCAGCGTGGCGGTCGCAGGACACATTGCCGGCTACACAGCTGGGGATCAGCTGACGTTACTGAAACCCAATAACACTGGGTCGTATGTTTAGACTGTGCAGCCTGCACTTCTGAGCCGCAACTGGCGGTGTTGGAGCCCAGGAATAGCAGTTCAGGTGGTAGAAAGATGAACACATCAGGAGACCTGGATGACACCCAATTACTTAATCAGGCAGAGGAGTGGCAAATTCCTGCGAGATCCAGGCCTGGTTCATTTTCAGGAAAGTAAGCCGGTCAACGTTATCGGAGGACAGTCGCATGCGACGGTCTGTTAGTACACCACCTGCGGCACTAAAGACACGTTCCGATAAGACACTAGCCGCAGGGCAAGCCAGCACCTCCAATGCATACTGGCTTAGCTCTGGCCATGTATCCAGCTTAGAGACCCAAAACTTGAACGGGGAAGAGCCGTCTGGGAGTACACTAAGAGGGCAAGCCATGTAGTCTGTCACCATCTGACGGAACCGTTGCCTCCTGCTGACTGGAGCCGCCGGTGATGGTGTAGACATTTGGGGCGGGCACACAAAAGTTTTCCACAGTTGTGCCATACTTGGCTTGCCTTGGGCAGAGGCACTGCTTCTGCTCCCTCTTTGTGCAGAGCCTCCTCCTCCACTGCCTCGACGCACTGAGCTGCTTTGTAAAGCACTAGCAGCACTCCTCTCAGTTGGACTGGAGAAGATGATGGAATTCACCAGTGTGTCGTGGTACTCCCGCATTTTACGCTCCCGTGTCAACGCCGGGATGAGGTTTTGGACATTGTCATGGTAGCGAGGATCGAGGAGGGCGTACACCCAATAATCAGGCACGTTGAGAATGTGGTCGATGCGGCGGTCGTCTCTCAGGCACTGCAACATGAACTCAACCATGTGCTGCAGACTGCCAACTGGCCCAGAAACGCTGTCCCCTGCTTGAGACATGATCTCTGCCCGCTCTTCATCACCCCACCCTCGCTGTACACACTGACCACTGGACAATGGTGGAACTCCCTCCTCTGGACGTAGCTCTTCCTCGTCCATTGACTCCTCCTCATCCTCCTCACAAAGGGTCCCCTGCCGACCCCTTTGTGAGGAACCACGTGGCGCTGACTGTCCAGAACCTGATGGAAAAGGTGACTCCTCATCCTCCACCTCTTCCACATCATCCCTTATCCCTTGCATGGTTTCTTGAAGCAAGCAGATAAGGGGGACAGTCATGCTGACTAGTGCATCATCTGCACTTGCCATCCGCGTGGAATAATCAAAAGGACGCAAAACCTGGCAGACGTCCTTCATAGTGGCCCACTCTGTGGTTGTGAAGTCTGAGCGGCGCTGACTGCGACTTTTTTGCGCCTGATGCAGCTGGTACTCCATTACTGCTTGCTGCTGCTCACACAACCGCTCCAACATATGTAATGTGGAATTCCACCTGGTAGGTAGGTCACATATGATGCGATGTTCAGGAAGGCGAAACCGACGCTGCAGAGCAGCAATGCGGGATCTTGCCAAGCTTCTCCCTCCCTCTCCCTCTTCGGCCCGTTAGGGGAATCTCTTCCTCTGAGCTGCTCCCACCACCTTCCTGTTCCTCACGCCACGATGGGTCAAGGACCTCATCATCTCCACTACCCTCTGCCACCAACTGCTCCTCCTGGGTAGTCTCGGCAGCACAGTATGCACCAGAAAGCGGCACCTGAGTTTCATCATCAGATGCGTACTGCGCTGTGGTCACCGCAGGCACTGACCCACCCGCCTCTTCAGAGTCAGAGAGACAAAGCTGTTGGGCATCACTGCACACTGCCTCTTCTTCCATTTCTCCAATACTGCTTGGCTGGCCCCCTGTTTCCAAGCCAAGAGATTCAGAGAACAGAAGTAGAGACTGCTCCTGTCCTGGGCTCTCTGACTGCCTGGCCAATTTGGCAGGTGGTGAAGAGACAGATGGCTGCTCTCCAGTGGTCTGTGCCTGAGAGGATGTGGCACTAATTGAAGTCGATGCGTTAGCTGCCATCCATCCGACAACGGCTTCAATTTGATCTTCACGCAGCAGCGGTGCACGGCACTCTCCGACAAAGCTGCGCATGAAGGACTGTTCCCTGCTGAAACTGGGTGATGGTGAGTCACCGGTGCCCGCAGCAGGCACAGAATCACCACGTCTTCTCCCTGCTCCTCTCCCTGCTCCACGCCCACGACCCTTACTCCCTGCCCTCTTCATCTTGGTTGACAGATAAAGATAAGCAGAAAAGTACTAAGGCCTTAGTGTGCTTATTCCTGAAATGCTCCTCCTAACAGGTGTAAGAAACACTAATGTTGTAAAGTGTGGACTAGACTTTATTATTGATAAAATGTGGCCTACACAAGTGTTAAGTGGTGTTTGGTGAACTTTACTTTTTTTTTTTTGTGCAGATCGGGCTACAGAGCGAGTTTAACTCACACGGAGACCGTGCAGACAGCCGTAAACGGCGCTGCAAGGCCCAAAAACCCTCCTCTAGGTTATCCTATCTAGTGTTTTTCCACTATTTTGCTGGAGACGGGTGGAAAGACACTAATAGGAAATTGTTTACAAAATTTTCAACAGGCTGCACTAGTTGAAAAAAAAGGAAAAGTTATTTAACGGTATGAGGCAGTGACAAACCCTGAGCTGAATACAACGGGCTGTCGCTGCACACAGACTACAGGGCGAGCTGCGCTCACACGGAGACCGTGCAGACAGCCGTAAACGGTGCTGCAAGGCCCAAAAACCCTCCTCTAGGTTATCCTATCTAGTGTTTTTCCACTATTTAGCTGGAGACGGGTGGAAAGACACTAATAGGAATTTTTTAAATAATTTTTAAACAGGCTGCACTAGTTGAAAAAAATGAAAAGTTATTGAACGGTATGAGGCAGTGACAAACCCTGAGCTGAATACAACGGGCTGTCGCTGCACACAGACTACAGGGCGAGCTGCGCTCACACGGAGACCATGCAGACAGCCGTAAACGGCGCTGCAAGGCCCAAAAACCCCCCTCTAGGTTATCCTATCTAGTGTTTTTCCACTATTTGGCTGGAGACGGGTGAAAAGACACTAATAGGAAATTTTAGAAAAAACGTGCAGCAGGCTGCACTATGAGCAAAAAAGGACAATGGATAGAACTGTGTGAGGCAGTGTGAACCCCCCCTGAGCTGAATACAACCGGGTATATGGCTGCACACAGACTACAGAGTGAGCTGCACACACACACACACACACTGAGACCTTGCAAAACGCTGTTAAAACAGCGCTGCAAGGCAAGAGCAAGGTGAACTGAACAGTGAACACAGCGTTTGCTAAATTAGCCTTGGAAAAGCAAAATAAAGCAATTAGCTATCTCAACTGGCCCTCAGTTAGAACACAGCGTCCTGTCCCTAACTGAAATCACAGCAGAGTGAACGCAAAATGGTGGCAGCGTTTTTTATAGTGCAGAGTGACATCATTTCAGCAGCCAATCACAGCCTTGCCAGTACTTACATGCCCACCATGCTAAACAGGATGTGCCCACATTTCCATTCATTCCTCATTGGCTGCTGCGTTCAGTTTGAATTCTGGGAACTTCCGATTCCGGTATCCGATACGCGGGAAGTATCGGAATTCGGTATCGGAATTCCGATACCGCAAGGCCGATACCCGATACTTGCGGTATCGGAATGCTCAACACTACTAATGAGTCAACATCTAACTCCCGTAATATGAATCAGTATTGCACAAAGATCAATAAGTGTTATTACCCGTAATCGGTCAGGAGTAAGTCCACGAGTGTCCTCCCCGACGCGTGTTTCGGCGAAAATAGCCTTTCTCAAGACCCTGTAATAAGGCAGCCCCCATAGTCAGACCCTGTAATAAGGCAGCACCCCTATAGGCAGACCCTGTAATAAGGCAGCAGCCCCCATAGTCAGACCCTGTAATAAGGCAGCACCCCTATAGGCAGACCCTGTAATAAGGCAGCACCCCCATAGTCAGACCCTGTAATAAGGCAGCCCCCAGAGTCAGACCCTGTAATAAGGCAGCACCCCATAAACAGACCCTGTAATAAGGCAGCCCCCATAGTCAGACCCTGTAATAAGGCAGTACCCCCATAGTCAGACCCTGTAATAAGGCAGTACCCCAAGAATCAGTCCCTGTAATAAGGCATTACCCATAGTCAGACCCTGTAATAAGGCAGCCCCCATAGGCAGACCCTGTAATAAGGCAGCACCCCTATAGGCAGACCCTGTAATAAGGCAGCACACCCATAGTCAGACCCTGTAAAAAGGCAGCAACCCCATAGTCAGACCCTGTAATAAGTGAAAACATCTCATGAAGACACCATACATCACAGTCATTGTAACAACTGATCAAATATAATAGTGCTGTGATCATATATTGGTGGACTTTATACAGGACAAATCGCACTAGTCATAATAGTCAAACGAAAAAAAACTGAGAACAAAACATTCCAAACATATTGAAGTAACCAAAAAATAATTTATTGAATAGCCAGGTGCAGACAGAGAACAAAAAGGGGTTACACCCACTAGCACATACAAAAGGGATACTCAGAGGACATCATACAAATTATCAAAAAGGCTAAACAGGTCATCTCCAATGCTACAATATGTGACCACAAATATTGCACATCTCCCAGAAAGCCTAATGAGTCAACATCTAACTCCCGTAATATGAATCAGTATTGCACAAAGATCAATAAGTGTTATTACCCGTAATCGGTCAGGAGTAAGTCCACGAGTGTCCTCCCCGACGCGTGTTTCGGCGAAAATAGCCTTTCTCAAGACCCTGTAATAAGGCAGCCCCCATAGTCAGACCCTGTAATAAGGCAGCACCCCTATAGGCAGACCCTGTAATAAGGCAGCACCCCCCATAGTCAGACCCTGTAATAAGGCAGCACCCCTATAGGCAGACCCTGTAATAAGGCAGCACCCCCATAGTCAGACCCTGTAATAAGGCAGCCCCCAGAGTCAGACCCTGTAATAAGGCAGCACCCCCATAAACAGACCCTGTAATAAGGCAGCCCCCATAGTCAGACCCTGTAATAAGGCAGTACCCCCATAGTCAGACCCTGTAATAAGGCAGTACCCCAAGAATCAGTCCCTGTAATAAGGCAGCCCCCATAGTCAGACCCTGTAATAAGGCAGCACCCCTATAGGCAGACCCTGTAATAAGGCAGCACACCCATAGTCAGACTCTGTAATAAGTGAAAACATCTCATGAAGACACCATACATCACAGTAATTTTAACAACTGATCTAATAAAATAGTGCTGTGATCATATATAGCATACGGTAGCCCCCATAGGCGGACACTGTAATAAGGCAGCACCTCCAGTCAGACCCTGTAATAAGGCAGCACCCCCATAGTCAGACCCTGAAATAAGGCAGCCCCCATAGTCAGACCCTGTAATAAGGCAGCCCCCCTTAGGCAGACCCTGTAATAAAGCAGCCCCCATAGTAAGACCCTGTAATAAGGCCAGCCCCCCATAGGCAGACCCTGCAATAAGGCAGCCCTCCCCATAGGCAGACCCTGTAATAAGGCAGCACCCCTATAGTCAGACCCTGTAATAAGGCAGCCCCTCATAGGCAGACCATTTAATAAGGCAGCCCCCCATAGGCAGACCCTGTAATAAGGCAGCCCCCATAGTCAGACCCTGTAATAAGGCAGCCCCCCATAGGCAGACCCTGTTATAAGGCGGCAGATCCCATAAAAAAAAATACTCACCTCTCTTCTTCCTGGTTCCTGCGCTACTCCTGCTGATCTCCTGACAGCGGGCGCCGGACAGTGATGTCATCGTGCCCGCTGTCAGTGTCGTCGACGTCAGACGCCGACACTGACAGGGGGATGATGGGAGAAGGAGCGCAGCGCTCCTCCCATCAATGCGATCAGCTGTATCGGCTAAATGCCGGTACAGCTGATCTTCAGATGACGGCGGGGGGCCCACTGCTGGCACCGCGCCCCCCGCCTGCTCAGGGGCTCCATAGCGGCCGGGCGGCAGAGCAGGGAGATTGATTCTCCCTGTTCTGCCGCAGAATGTAACTGTATCGTAGCTCCGGGTGGGCCCGCTCAGAGCACAGGGCCCGGGGCGCCCGCACCCTCTGCCCCCTGGTAGCTATTCTACTGCCTTAACCCCATAGAGAATCTGTGGAGTATTGTCAAGAGGAAGATGAGAGACACCAGACCCAACAATTCTGATGAACTGAAGGCTGCCTTCAAAGCAACCTGGACTTCCGTAACACCTCAGCAGTGCCACAGGCTGATCAACTCCATACAACGCTGCATTGATGCAGTAATTGATACAAAAGGAGCCCCCACCAAGTATTGAGTGCATTTACTGAACATACATAAATAATCTTTATTTTTATATAGCGCTAACATATTCCGCAGCGCTTTACAGTTTTTGCACACATTATCATCACTGTCCCCGATGGGGCTCACAATCTAGAATCCCTATCAGTATGTCTTTGGAACGTGGGAGGAAACCGGAGTGCCCGGAGGAAACCCACGCAAACACGGAGAGAACATACAAACTCTTTGCAGATGTTGTCCTGGGTGGGATTAGAACCCAGGACCCCAGCGCTGCAAGGCTGCAGTGCTAACCACTGTACCACCGTGGTCTACATTTCAGTAGACCAACATTTTGGATTTTAACCCCTTTCTGACATCGGTGCATAATAGCACGCTGATTTCGGACACCTACGCCTACGCCTCTAGCAGCCACGAGTGGAATCATGATTCACCTGTGGCTGTTAACCCATTAACAAACTCTGACAGCGGCATTTAACATGCGCTTCCGGCAAGCGCATCGGAAATCCCGCCCATCGGCGCCCATGTAACATGACCGCCAGTTGCCGATGGGTTGGCATGACAGCCAGAGGTCTCAAGCAGACCTATATGGTTGTCTCTGCTGGTTGTCACTGCCAGTGGTCGGCGCTCATATGAAGTCAGCAATTCTGCTACATACAAGCGATCTGATGATTGCCTGTATGTAGCAGAGGTGATCCGGTTATGGCAGCTTTTAATTTCCCATGGAGACTATTGACGCATGCTAAAAGTAAAAAAAAAGTTTTAAAAAATATTTAAAAAATGTTAAAAAATAAAAATTCAAATCATCCCATTTTCGCCCGATTCGAAATAAAACAATAAAAAAATCAAACATACACATACTGTATTTGGTATCGATGTGTTCAGAATAAAAAAAAATAATTAACCCGATCACTAAACGGCGTAAGAAGAAAAAAAGTAAAAAGAATTACATTTTTTTAGTCGCGGCAACATTGCATTAAAATGCAATAACTTGCAATCAAAAGAGCGTATCTACACGAAAAATAGAGACGCTACGGGTATCCGAAAATGAAGCAATTTTTTTTTTTAGCAAACTTTGAATTTTTTTTTCACCACTTTGATAAAGTGTCTATGAACTCGTAATGACCTGGAGAATCATAATAGTCAGTTTTAGCATTTAGTGAAGCTAGTTAAAAAGCAAAGCAAAAAACAATTGTGGAGTTGCACTTTTTTTGCAATTTCACCGCGCTTAGAATATTTTTCCTGTTTTCCAGTGCACGATATAGTAAAACCAATGGTGTAGTTCACAAACACAACTCGTCACACAGCAAACAAGCCCTCACTTGGCTTTTTTGACCAAAAAATAAAAAAGTTATGGCTTTGGGAAGAAGGGGGAAAAATGAAAATGCAAAACCAAAAATACCTCTGGTCGTTAAGGAGTTAAAATAATTTTTCAAGCTGGTGTTATAAAGTATTCTAATTTACTGAGATAATGACTTTTGGGTTTTCAGTGGCTGTAAGCCACAATCATCAACATTAACAGAAAAAAACAGTTGAAATAAATCACTCTGTTTGTAATGACTCTATGCAATATATGAGTTTCACTTTTAGTATTGAAGAACTGACAGAAATTAACTTTTTGATGATATTATAATTTAGTGAGAAGCACTTGTATCTAACAGTTTACGGGGTGTATATCTCCAGAAGCACAAGCTGGGCACAATGTATTGGGCACTAAGCTGGTATATTTGCAATTTTTACTCTGCAACACCAACTGCGTGTCTATTTCTGGTGTGATAGAGGAGTCAAAAAGTTGATGATTGAGTCCCTTTGTCCTTGTGCCGAAGCCCGACGGTGAGTAGTGGTTTTGTAATAACTACTGCAGGCGGAACGAGGTGTCTAGTTTTGATGCCTATCCAATTCCCCTCATGGATAACCTCATTGAGAGACTTGGACCTACAAGGTACGAGGTACAATACAACCCTCCTTTGGCAGGTCCGTCCAAGCAAAGATATGGACAAGCTCCCGGGCGATACTCTTAGCCGAAGAGTTCCTTAGTAGCACCGCTTCAGGGTACCGGGTTGCATAATCCATGACCACTAGGATGTACTAATGGCCCCATGTAGACTTAACTATGGGACCTACTAGAAGGGTCGGCGTTAGTACCCGGCACACCCGGGGAAGTACCGGCCCTGCCACTTGCAATACCTCTCCCCGCTCCACCACTGAGGCATCTTCTGTATTTCCTGACTGTGATGTACAGATCAGAGGGTGTGATGATGCCACATCTGTGCGCCCTCTACCTGAACAGTCACAGTGCAGAGAGCCGGAAGACGGCGATGCTGAGGAGTCCGGTGCTGGGCAGTGGCTAGTGTCGAGAGGTGACTATTTCACTTTTTTAATTTTTTTATGTTTTGAGCATTGTATATGGGGACCATCATATATGGAGAGTTATATATGGGGCCCATTATACACTGCATCATCATATATGGGGCCCATTATACACTGGAGCACCATATATGGGGCCCATTATACAATGGAGCATCATATGTGGGGCCTATCATACACTGGAGCAACATATATCGGGCACATTATAAACTGGAGAATCATATATGGGTTCATCATACACTGGAGCATCATATAAAGTCCAAGAACCAATACCCCATTGACGGACACGGTACATGCCTGCGGCCCCTCGCTGCCTTGACATTACACACTGCAGGCAGGATTGGCATAATAGGAGCATCGCTTGCCTAGGCTGCAGTCCATTGGTTCAAGGGACATATGACACTGAGCAGCTACATGTCCAGGATTGTGACATCGCAAACAAACAACGTCCTTAATAACAGCCTTAAAGGGCCCCGCAGTGGGATTGGGACGTCCCCTATTTGTGGGTATAGACACCCTCCATGGTGCGCCTGCCCTCCTTTGAGTATCCCAATACGGGAAGTGGCGATGTCTGGTTTCCAGAGGCATTTCTCAACAACCTGGTATCTCTCCACCATGCTAACCAGGTTGTCCCCATTCCAAGGGTCGCCTTTGGCAACCAAGGTCTGTATTGAAAAACTGATGCAGAGCAAAAAAGATACTCCAAAAACTTTGCCTGCATATGATTGGTCAGTGTCATACATGGAGAAGTACATGTTCCCAGTGAAAACTGTCTGATAAAATCCATCTGATTAACAAAAGTTAAATCATTACGTGGTCATTTCCTTGATTGCTAACATCTCCACAATATAGAGGGGGGGAAAAAAACAAACCAGAATTATTTTATTTTGTTCTGCAGCCACTGTTACATTGTGTATCCAGTTCAACATAAAAAATATAGGTGAAATATTCCCTTTAAACAAATTTTTATAGCATCTCTATTTTGCAGTCCACTGCAAGTTACACTCAAGAAAGATACTTAATTGGCTGTTAACAATGCTAAATAAATGTTAGCTTACACACACATTTTGTAATTATACAATTTAATTACCAAAACTTAAAATGTATACAGACAGACATTACTGAGCACTAAAGAATCCAGTTGTTACTCTGGGAAGTGGAACTTGAAACTGTTCAGCTACAGGGTTATGAAATAGAATTTATTACAAACTCCAGAGAATTATATATGCCTCAGGCCTCAGCAGTGTAAAGGAATCTATTCAAGCATCATTAAGCAATACAATATGAATAAAGTACCTTTCCCCAATACTAACCCACAAATCCCTGTAGGATATGGCTAGAACTAGATTGCATAAACAAATGTTGCATGGCATTAAACCACATTACTAACATGGGAAGCCACTTAAAATTTGCCGTTTGCATGGTTGTATGATAATTTTTCTCCTTAACAGGGATATTTCATCTAATTTTTAATGTAAAGCAAAATACAAAATTGTGATTGGTTAGTAAATCCTAACCTTTGTAATCATCATATATAGAGATGAGTGAATCGATCTGCAGGTGATCGACTTTGAGTCAAATTTCCTGAAATTTGGAGGTCCCCATGAATACAAACACTCTGTGTTTTGATTCAAGATGATACCCCCCCCAAAAAAAAATATGTATGCAGGTTGGGCCATTTATATGGATACACCTAAATAAAATGGGAATGGTTGGTCCATGATGACCATCATGATGATGTGTTGCCCTCTTTATGCACTGAAGATGGCACGTTACCTGAGTTTTTCCAGCAAGATGGTGTACCACCACATTATGGGTGTCAGGTCTTAGCATTCCTACATGAACAGTTTCCTGGAAAGTGGATTGGTAGTCGTGGACCAGTTGAATGGCCACCAAGGTCTCCCAATCTGACCCAATTAGACTTTTATCTTTGGGGTCATCTGAAGGCAATTGTCAATGCTGTGAAGATACGTGATGTGCAGCATCTGAAACGATGGATACTGAAAGCCTGTGCTAGCATTTCTTCTGCGGTGTTATTAATGTGTCAAGAGTGGGAGAAGAGGGTTGCATTGACAATCCAACACAATGGGCAGCACTTTGAACACATTTTATAAGTGGTCATAAACTTGTAAATAACTCATGAAAGAATAAAGTTACATTACAACCAAGCACACCATTGTTTTTCTTGTGAAATTCTCAATTAGTTTGATGTCACAAGACCCTCTTCCCATTGGAAAAAATAAAGTTGGATCCAAAATGGCCGACTTCAAAATGGCTGCCATGGTCACCACCCATCTTGAAAAGTTTTCCCGCTCCCATATACTAATGTACCACAAACAGGAAGTTAATATCAGCAACCATTCCCATTTTGTTTAAGTGTATCCATATAAATGGTCCACCCCGTATATACAGTGGGGGAAATAAATATTTGATCCCTTGCTAATTTTGTAAGTTTACTCACTGGCAAAGACATAAACAGTCTATAATTTTAAGTGTAGGTTAATTTTAACATTGAGAGATAGAATATCAAAAATAAAATCCAGAAAACCACATTGTATAAATTATATACATTTATTTGTGGGACCCTGACGAAGAAGGACGCTGTTCCTTTGAAATGCGTTGGTTTCTACCTTGTCCCTAGTGCCGCTCCATAGTTCTTCAGCTGTGACATCACACGCTCAGTCCTCTGTCGGCCATCTTTCCTGTGCTCGTATCCAGGGACGCCACCGGCCGGGGCTTTCCCTGGCTCTACGTAGCCTCCCTGCTACCCCCGCATGTTGCACCACTCCGGGAACCTGCAGATCCCCACCGTATCTCCACACCTGACGTCGGACATCCAACCTTGCAGCGCCACGCTCAGCTCCGCATTGGGCACATCGGCGCCTCACCCCGATCCATCACACAGTCATACTGCAAGGGATCACTCTTCTTTTCTGCTAGCAGACACCAGTGCTGAGCAGTGTCTAATGTCTAATCCCCAATACCCTGTACAGTGTACTATGAGTACATTGGTTACAGCTTCTTTCTCAACACAGATACAAAGTATGTATGAGTTCTGCCCCACTCTTTGCAGTTGGCAGTATGTTCTGTCACTATGAAATATTCAGCATGTGTGAACTACCCTTCCTGTAGATTTAGGTGTTTTTGTCCCTCCACATTGTACCACCTCTTTTCATCCCCAAGACAATTTCTCTAACACTAGGCTATTGTGAGAGTAATGGGAGTAAAACAGAGACAGCAGACAAAGGACATTTTTTAATAAAGACTATTGTTAAAGTTGTTTAATTTTGCATTTATTAAGCAAATGAACAATAAAAAAATTTCAGTGCAAAGGTGTCATAGTCTTTAAAGTGAAATTCTTGGCAAAGAATGAAATATTAGGTTTTGGCCTGATGCACTCATCTCAAGCCTATATTGGACATGACAACTGATCATCACTGGCATGAGCTATTTGGCAAGCAGCATAGGAAATACTATAACTGCCAACTACGGGAATTGTCCATTATATTTCCTGAGCTGCATATAAGGTGGCTCATTGCCATCTGATGTTAAGTGCTTACCATTGCCTACAGATTTATTCAAGCAATCTTAGATATAAGCCAGGGGTGTCAAACTGCATTCCTCGAGGGCTGCAAACAGGTCATGTTTTCAGGATTTCCTTGTACTCCACAGGTGATAATTTAATCACCAACTCATTATTTGTGTAGGTGATTAAATTATCACCTGTGCAGTACAAGGAAATCCTGAAAACATGACCTGTTTGCAGCCCTCGAGGAATGCAGTTTGACACCCCTGATATAAGCTATCTGTGCATATACAGTGGCATGTAAAACTTTGGGAACCCCTGGTCAAAATTACTGTTATTGTGAACAGTTAAGCAAATTGAAAATGAAATCTATATATATAATTGTCTAAGGGGTACTTCCGTCTGTCTGTCTTTCTGTCTGTCGGCACCTTCCGTCACGGAAATCCCGCGTCACTGATTGTTCTCTCCAGCTGCCTGTCATGGCTGCCGCGACAAATCAGCGACGGGCACAGTCCAATTAGTCCCTCCCTACTCCCCTGCAGTCAGTGTCCGGCGCCCACATACTCCCCTCCACTCACCGCTCACACAGGGTTAATGCCAGCGGTAACGGCCCGCGGGTACCGCACTCCGTAACCGCTGCTATTAACCCTGTGTGACTAAGTTTTTACTATTGAGTAAAACGATCTAATGTTAAAAATCATTAAAAAAAACAAAAAACCTGCTATGCTCACCTTCCGTAGTGCGACGATGCGCTCGCGGCTGCCTCCATCTTCCGTTCCCAGAGATGCTTTGCGAAATTACGAGACCACTAAGTCATCTGGGTAATTTCGCAATACATCCTGGGAATGGAAGATATGTTTGGTGTCTATGAACTCATAATGACCTGGAAAATCATATTGGCAGGTCAGTTTTAGCATTTGGTGAACATGGTAAAAAAAAACAACAAAAAAAACCTTGTGGAATTGCACTTTTTTGAAATTTCACTGCACTTGGAATTTTTTTTCCCATTTTTGAGTAAAAGATTTGGTAAAACCAAGGGTGTCATTCAAAAGTACAACATGTCCCACAAAAAACAAGCAATAGCATGGCCATATTAACAGAAAAATAAAAAAGTTATGGCTCTGGGAAGAAGGGGAGCGAAAAGCAAAAATGAAAAAGGGCAAAGTATTGAAGGGGTTAAAAATTACAAAAAGGAAATTGGGCCAATGCAAAAGTTTGGGCACACTTGGAGATTTGTGTGCTCAGATAACTTTGACCAAGGTTTCAGACCTTAATTAACCTGTTAGGGTTATGGCTTGTTCATTATCATCGTTGGGAAAGGCCAGGTGTTGCAACTTTCCCAGATTTATAAAAAGCCAGCGTCATCTAAACTTGTGTGAAAAAAACAGTCATGGTTTCTAAGCAGCTGCATAGCACTCTGAAAACAAAAATTGTGGAGGCTCACGAAGCATGCGAAGGCTTTAAGAAGATAGCATAGCATTTTCAAGTTGCCCTTTCCTTAGTTCGAAATGTTATTATGAAATGTCAGTTAACAGGAATTGGAGGTCAAGATAAGGTCTGGAAGATCAAGCAAAATTTCAGTGAGAGCTACTCGTAGGATTGCTAGAGAGGCAAATCCGTACCTCCCGCTTGACTGGTACATTGTTCTACTGTTCAGAGACAACTGCACAAATCCTCTTCCATTTCCTCACCATAAAATTTAGCATCAGAAGTATGCATCGTAACAAGCCTGATGCATTTTGGAAACAAGTCCTGTCGACCAATGAGGTTAAAATAGAACCCTTTGGTCACAATGATCAAAGAAATGTGTGGAAAAAAAGGGGCACAGAATTTAAGGAAAATAACATCTCTCCAACCATTAACATGGGGGTGCATCAATCATGCTTTTGGGTTGTGTTGCAAGCCAATGGCACGCACGGGGAATGTTTCACAGGTAGGTAGAAGAAAGAATGGATTCATTGAAATTTCAACAAATTGTGGATGCAAACATAGCACCATCTGTAAAAAAAAACTGAAGTTGAAAACAGGATGGCTTCTGCAAATGGATAATGATCCTAAACACACATCAAAATCCATAAGGCTACGTTCACATTAGCGTTTTGCGTGTTTGCGTCGGGTGACGCAGCGGCGACGCATGCATCATGCGCCCCTATATTTAACATGGGGGACGCATGGACATGCGTTGTGCTGCGTTGTGCGACGCATGCGTTTTTTTTGCCGCAAGCGTCGGGCGCAGAAAACGCAACAAGTTGCATTTTTCTTGCGTCCAAATTTTGGCAAAAAGCGATGCATGCGTCGCAAAACGCAGCATTTTTGCGTGCGTTTTGGTGCGTTTTTATTTGCGTTGTGCGTTGCGTCACCGACGCAGCGGCACACAACGCAAATGTGAATGTAGCCTAACAGAGTACCTCAAAGGGTGTAAGCTGAAGGTTTTACAATGGGCCTCATAGTCCCCTGGTCTAAACATCATTGAAAATCTGTGGCCAGACCATAAAATAGCAGTGCATGTAAGAGATAACCCAGAAATCTCACGTAACGGGAAGAATTTTCCAAAGAAGAATGGATAGAATCCCCTCAAACAAGAATTGAAAGACTCTTCTCTGGCTACAAAAAGTATTTACAAGCTGTGATAATTTCAAAAGTGGGAACCACTATCTACTAACAATGCAGGGTGCCTAAACTTTAGCATCGGACCATTTTCCTTTTTGTAATTTTTAAAATGTGAAAGATGACAATATAGATATATATTTTTTTTTTCCTAAAATGCAAATGTGTCATCTTTTTTAACCATAAAATTTTTATTTTATTAAACATTGTAGAACAAAACAGGGTCTTACAAGTATTTAGTTTCTGTATAGAATGCATGAACAATAAACGATATAAACGATATAGACAATATAAGGCTATCAATGACCTTAATTCTACAAAGACGTAAATGACAAAGACAAGACAGTAAGGAGTAGAGGGAAGGGAGGAAAGAGAGAGAGAAAAAAAAGGGGGAAAAACCTCAGTTAAATCGATTAATCAAATCCGAACTCAGTCGCACTACAGGTCGGATCCCGCTGCATAATAATCCCACGGGGACCATATAGCCTGGAAGCGCACCACCGATTCATTTAGTAAGGCTGTAAGGTGTTCCATCCTTCTGACATCCATGATCCGTCCAAGGAGGATCTGAAGCGAAGGGGGACTTGGCTGTCTCAAAAGACGCGCAATCAGGCATCTGGCCGCCGTAAGGATATGTTGCAATAATCTATTGGAAAGTTTGCGCCTCGTGACCCAGGAGAAGCACCAGCGGGTTTAGTTCTATGTCTGTATACAATACCTTATCGATGAGGGACTTAACCTGACCCCAAAAGGGCACAATTTTTGGGCCTGATCAAAATATGTGGACGAGAGACCCAGTGCTTCCCCCACATCTCCAACAGGAGGGAGGGATAGAGGGAGAAATGTGTCATCTTTAACTTTAGGCCTTTTAGAGATCACTTCATCTTCATCTTCAACTTGCTTAACTGTTCAATAACAGTAATTTGGGAGGGCAAACTTTTACATGCCATTGTAGAACATTGTGTTAGGTTTGGTAGGGCAGGTCTATGTTACACCATGTCTGTATGTGTAACTTGGATATTTTTTTCCATTAATGTCTTTTCTATGCATGTTAGGAACATACATATTTGGTAACACTGTACTGTTTCACCATTTAACCCCTTAACGACTGCTGATACACCTTTTAATGGCGGCAGTTAAGGGTACTTATACCATAGCGCTGCTTTTTACCGGCGCTGAGGAATAAGGGTATAGTGCCCCCCCAGAGTCAGAATTTCTCCGGGGTCTCGGCTACAGGGGGTAGCTGAGACCACAGAGAACATGATTTGAGTCGGATTTTACCGACCCCGGTGTTGAGATAGCCGTTATTAACAGTATAACAGTGACCACAAAAAAAGTCAGATTTTCCATTTCATTTCTCTCTCCTCTGATGTGATCACACATCCGAGGAGAGTGAAATAGGGCCCCCCAATCTGTTGTCCCTGCAACCCCCCATGAAGTCCACCAGGCCGCCGGCGAGTACGTCGAGATCTGCCGGCACCCAACAACAATACAAGATTTTTCCTATTGGTTCATTTTGATCACTGTGATAGACCCGATGATCAAAATAAAAAATAGTAAATTAAACCCCCTTTATCACCCCCTTAGTTAGCTAAAAATAATAAAATAAAAAAAATGTATTTCCTTTTTTCCATTAGGGTTAGAGTTGGGTTAAAGTGAGATGGGCTAAAGTGAGTTGGGATAAAGTTAGGGTTAGGGTTGGGCTAAAGTGAATTGGGCTAAAGTTAGGGTTAGGGTTGGGCTAAAGTGAATTGGGCTAAAGTTAGGGTTAGGGTTGGGCTAAAGTGAGTTGGGATAAAGTTAGGGTTAGGGTTACCAAATTGGCTCTGTCACTAAGGGGCTAAAACATTTAGGTTGACAACAGCTTCAGGTGTTGCAGGTATTTCCTGTAAAAAATATTGTGCTGTTTTTATGAATTGATGTAAAATAATGTGATTTTTAGTTCACAGGGGTCTCAATAAAATTGTTATTATTTCTAAAGATAAATATATTTACACTTTTATATTAAAAGTATGATGTTTATGCTGATTGCAAAGATTTCAGAACTGATTGATGCATAGCAAAATAGCATCAATAATCAAACAACTTTAACAAATACAGCGCTCAAATTTCCTGCAGTGAAATCATCAAATTATTGAAGCGTGTATAAAGCCAAAAGGCGCCAAATGCCTGATTCTCTGTCTGTGCAAACAAGCTTCAGTAAACCTAGAATAAAACTGTTTGGCTCTATTTGCTAACAGACAGTTCTCATCCATTTGACCACCCAAGTGGACTAATATCCTGCAGCTCTGAACATAGAGTGGACTGACAGGTACTTGGCAAAGTTAGTTAAAAGGGCATGTCTAAACTGCATTGCTCTGTCAGAAAACACTACTTTGGGCTTGCCTATTGAGACATGATTTTATTTAATGATAAAATGTAATTTTTTTTTTCCGGTATGTTTGGAAATCATCATAGGCCACCAAACTGTTACTATACACTGATTTTATCAATAGGCTTATAATTTAAAGGTACTGTATATTTCATGTGTGCAATATTTTTACGATTTTATCCTACAATTTTTTTTTTTTTTTTACTCTGGAATGTTTCCTGGAACCACAACATCATAAAATAAAACTCTGTATCATCATGGCAGGAGCATGCATTCATTACATTTTCTCTTTTCACAGGAGTGTTACAGTATAATACAGAAATTGTGTACATTTTTTTTACTCTGAATTTTGGGCCAGCAAAAGCATGATGCCAGGAAAGAAAGCCCACTCTTCCAAAATGTTCAGAATACCTATGTAATTCAGACAAAACATCTGTTGTCTTCAGCAGGAAAAGAGCCTGGACGTTCTACTGCTCCTAATTTACATGTATGGTAAACAGAACACTCTGCCTCATTGCTTCAGCTGTGCAGTATATGAGCAATCACAGATCCAAATACTCCGATTTTACCTTTTAATGAGTAAGGCCGGCGTCACACTTGCGAGTTTTACGGACGTAAGAGCGCAGAAACTACGTCCGTAAAACTCGCAAAACATACGGCACAATTATTCTCTATGCCCCTGCTCCTATCTGCCGTATTAAACTGATCAGTATTAGGCCGGCGTCACACACAGCGTAAAACAATACGGTCCGTATATTACGGCCGTAATGCGCTGAAAAGTCTCGAAAATAGTGGTCCGTAGCTCCTCCGTAGGCAGGGTGTGTCAGCGTTTTTTGCGCATGGCATCCTCCGTATGTAATCCGTATGGCATCCGTACTGCGTGGTTTTCTCGCAGGCTTGCAAAACCAACATACCTCTATAGAAGTGATCCATGTGTCCCAAAAAAAAAATATATATATATACTGTCTATATATATATATATATATATATATATATGTCAGTAGACACATATACGTATATATATATTAATATTTATTCCAGCGCTATACAGCTTGAAAGCCGGTAATTCAATTACCGGCTTTTTCTTTCTCCTTCCTAAACCCGACATGATTTGAGACATGGTTTACATACAGTAAACCATGTCTTCTCTTCATTTTTTTTGCAGATTCCACACTACTAATGTCAGTAGTGTGTATCTGCAAAATTTGGCCGTTCTATCTACTAAATTAAAGGGTTAAATGGCGGAAAAAATTGGCGTGGGCTCCCGCGCAATTTTCTCCGCCAGAGTAGTAAAGCCAGTGACTGAGGGCAGATATTAATAGCCTGGAGAGGGTCCTTGGTTATTGGCCCCCCCTGGCTAAAAACATCTGCCCCCAGCCACCCCAGAAAAGGCACATCTGGAAGATGCGCCTATTCTGGCACTTGGCCACTCTCTTCCCATTCCCGTGTAGCGGTGGGATATGGGGTAATGAAGGGTTAATGCCACCTTGCTATTGTAAGGTGACATTAAGCCAAATTAATAATGGAGAGGCGTCAATTATGACACCTATCCATTCTTAATCCAATTGTAGTAAAGGGTTAAATAAAACACAAACACATTATTTAAAATTATTTTAATGAAATAAAAACAATGGTTGTTGGAGTATTTTATTCTACGCCCAATCCAGTCACTGAACACCCTCGTTCTGTAACAAAAAAAACATAATAAACCAACAATATCCTTACCCTCCGCAGATCTGTAACGTCCAACGATGTAAATCCATCTGAAGGGGTTAAAATAATTTGCATCTACGAGCTTTGCTAATGCAATGATGCTCATGGCTGCAAAAACCCCGGAAAATGAAGGTAAAGTAGGTCAATGACCTATATTTACCTTCATTTGCGGTGAGGCGCCCTCTGCTGGATGTTTCTAGATCGTGGGAACTTTCCTAGAAAGCTCCCAGGCTCGAGTTCATAAGAGGCGCCCTCTGCTGGTTGTCCTCATATATCTGTCCTCATAAATATCCAAAAATGAGGCAGCACTCCATAGCAAATGTCAAAAAACGTGCCTAAAGGTCGATACCTTTAGGCCAGTTACTGAGAGTGCGACGAGTGGTTCAAAATGAGGAGGAGATAGATATGGTGATGGATCCTCTCATAAAAAAATTTAAAGATAGGGGTTATCCAAAGGAACTCTTGGTAGACACTAAAAATAAGGTGTTAAAATTGGAAAGGAGTGAGTTAATTAGAAATAAAACAAATGTGAATAGAAAGAAATACCCAGAGCGCATTCCCATGGTAACAACGTATGTGGAAGAAAGTAGAGACGTGGCCAACATAATTAAAAAACATTGGGGGATGTTGGGAAAATGTCTCCCTAATATTAAAGAATTTAAAATGCCACCACTATTTTTCTACAGAAAAAACAGAAATATTAAGGACTATCTAGTCAAATCAGACATAGGACCGATTAAGAAGAACACACAGGTAACCTTAACGGGTAGAAAGCAAAAGGGGTGTTTTCCCTGTTTAGGATGTGTCAACTGTGGACACATAATAAAAGGATCCACATTTCAACATCCAGAAACGAACAAAGTATATCAGATTAAACATTACCTCACGTGCAACTCTGATTACGTTATTTACCTACTGATGTGCCCTTGTAATTTGTGGTACATTGGGGAAACAACGTGTACATTCAAAGTGAGGATGAACCAGCATAGGTACACTATTAGGAAAAAGAGAATGGACCTCCCAGTACCAAAGCATTTTACTGAACACAATCACACTGAGAGAGAATTGAAATTTAAAATAATAGATGCAGTGCCTCCCCAGAGAAGAGGGGGTGATAGGGAACAGATGTTGAAGAAAAAGGAGCTCATGTGGATCTATGAGTTGAACACCCTTAAACCTAAGGGGTTAAATGTAGATTTTAGTATACATGGGACCATATGAATGAATATCTTGGTATGGTTGCTGAGTCTAACAGTATAATATGAAGTTCCGTAGTTATATATTGGTGTTTCTGTCTAGTTTTGAGATACTCAATTTTTGCATTATTTATCTTTTAGATGCACCAAGGTGTGAAAATTGATGCCAAGTGGAACATGACTGTGTGGAGGATAATTAAACTCAGTATATACACTTAGAATAAATTTAATGTACATTATTATTTCAATAAATCATTGTGAAACAATTATATTTCTTAATTTTTATTTATATAGGAGAATAGATGGCATGCCAATCAAATATGCTGCCATTTGTCGCTCCTTCACGTGGGGGCATATAGAGAAGTAGAGCATTAGCCAGGACTAGGGCGCTATCACCCTTTGCGTGTGTGGCTGCAGCAACTTGGCCTTAAAGGGTTAAGTTGCTGGGTCGCTGTAGCGCATGACCCCCGGAGACAGCCTGAGTAAGGTGCCGTCCGGAGGGTCAGGGTGGGAAGATGCGCCTGTACATTGGTCCATATGGCGTGATATAATATATAGAATGGGTATTTAACCCGGGTCCCGTGGTGAGGAGTGTAAAGCGAAGTATATTAATCTATGGGAGGATGTGAGAATCCTCAGCCAGTTTTTTGCCGATTTGCGCATGCGTGGTCTGGGTGCTCTCCTACAAGGATCACTATGGGAAGAGAAATAAGCCCCAACAAATATGGCGCTGACTCGCGCAGGCGCGATGTTAATATGCCGTACAGACTAGATGATTGGCCGGCCATCTATCTTGCAGTAGTGACGTAGTCAGACATGCGCAGTAGGCATTATGAGACGCCGAAGAGAATGGCGTCCTCCACACAGAGCATGTGTCCACGGAGCAAAGTAAGAGGCACTGTACAGTTATGTAGCATATATATGTATTAATTGCACAAGATATATTGCACATATGCACTTTATAATTGAGAAACACTGAATTTAATGTATAAGGTGGAACACAATTAAGGATGATTGAGCCATGTATAAATATAGGGCACAGAGACTTACTCACTGCTTGAGAAAAGCTCATTGCGAGCTGAAACGTTGCCACAATATGTGGGTAAATTAAACCCTGCACGTTTTTTGACATTTGCTATGGAGTGCTGCCTCATTTTTGGATATTTATATATATATACAGTTATATGGAAAAGTTAGGGCACCCCTCTTAATCTTAAGCTTAATGTTTTATAAAAATTGTTTTTTTTTTAAACAGTTATTTCAGTTTAATATATCTAATAACTGTTGGACACCGTAATGTTTCTGCCTTGAAATGAGGTTTATTGTACTAACAGAAAATGTGCAATCTGCATTCAAACAAAATTTGACAGGTGCATAAGTATGGGCACCCCACCAGAAAAGTGACATTAATATTTAGTAGATCCTCCTTTTGCAAAAATAACAGCCTCTAGTCCAGGGGTCCCCAACTCCAGGCCTCGAGGGCCGCCAACAGTGCAGGTTTTCAGGATTTCTTTAGTATTGCATTGGTGGTAATGTGATCATCTGCACAGGTGATGATTCCAACCCCTGTGCAATACTAAGGAAATCCTGAAAACCTGCACTGTTGGCGGCCCTCGAGGCCTGGAGTTGGGGACCACTGCTCTAGTCGCTACCTGTAGCTTTTAATGAGTTCCTGGATCCTGGATGAAGGTATTTTTGACCATTCCTCTTTACAAAACAATTCCAGTTCAGTTAAGTTTGATGGTCGTCGAGCATGGACAGCCCTCTTCAAATGATCCCACAGATGTTCAATGATATTCAGGTCTGGGGACTGGGATGGCCATTCCAGAACAGTGTAATTGTTCCTCTGCATGAATGCCTGAGTAGATTTGGAGCGGTGTTTTGGATCATTGTCTTGCTGAAAGATCCATCCCCTGCGTAACTTCAACTTTGTCACTGATTCATGAACATTATTGTCAAGAATCTGCTGATACTGAGAGGAATCCATGCGTCCCTCAACTTTAACAAGATTCCCGGTGCCGGCATTGGCCACACAGCCCCAAAGCATGATGGAACCTCCACCAAATTTTACTGTGGGTAGCAAGTGTTTTTCTTGGAATGCTGTGTTTTTTGGCCGCCATGCATAACGCCTTTTTGTATGACCAAACAACTCAATCTTGGTTTCATCAGTCCACAGGACCTTCTTCCAAAAAGAAATTGGCTTCTCCAAATGTGCTTTTGCTTACCTCAGCCGACTCTGTTTGTGGTGTGCTTGCAGAAACGGTTTCTTTCGCATCACTCTCCAATACAGCGTCTCCTTGTGCAAAGTGCGTTGTATAGTTGACCGATGCACAGTGACACCATCTGCAGCAAGTTGATGCTGCAGCTCTCTGGAGGTGGTCTGAGGATTGTCCTTGACTGATCTCAACATTCTTCTCTGCCTTTCTGATGTTTTTCTTGGCCTGCCACTTCTGGCCTTAACAGAACTGTACCTGTGTTCTTCCATTTCCTTACTATGTTCCTCACAGTGGAAATTGACAGGTTAAATCTCTGAGACACCTTTTTGTATCCTTCCCCTGAACAACTATGTTGAATAATCTTTGTTTTCAGATCATTAGACAGTTGTTTTGAGGAGCCCATGATGCCGCTCTTCAGAGAAAATTCAAACAGGAGAACAACTTGCAAGTGGCCACTTTAAGTAGGTTTTCTCATGATTGCATACACCTGGCTATGAAGTTCAAAGCTCAATGAGGTTAGAAAACCAAAAAAAGTGCTTTAGTAAGTCAGTAAAAAGTAGGTAGGAGTATTTAAAACAAGAAAATGATAAGGGTGCCCATACTTATGCACCTGTAAAATTTTGTTTGAATGCAGATTGCACATTTTCTGTTAGTACAATAAACCTAAACCTCATTTCAAGGCAGAAACATTACTGTGTCCAACAGTTATTAGATATATGACACTGAAATAGCTGGTGCAAAAAAAACAATTTTTATAAAACATTAAGCTTAAGATTAATAGGGGTGCCCAAACTTTTTCATATAACTGTGTGTATATATATATATATATATATATATATATATATATAAATATATATATATATATATATATATATATATATATATATATAATGATAACACCAAAACTTTTTCTCCACTATTGGTTAGTGGTTGGGTCGAGCCATTTATTGTCAAGCTACTGTGCTTTCTCTTTTTAAATCATAATGACAACCCAAAACATCCAAATGACCCTGATCAAAAGTTCACATACCCTGGTGATTTTGGCCTGATAACATGCACAGAAGTTGACACAAATGGGTTTGAATGGCTACATCCTCACCTGTGACCTGTTTGAAAAACCCCAAAATAACATCAGCTGAACTACTAAATTCTATGGAAACTAGCGGTGTGGCTGTTTCAAGATGCACAATAAGGATGCACTTGAAGAAAATTTGCACTCATCTGCTCGGTAGCTGCGCATGAAACGTACTTGGATGTTCCAACATGACAACGATCCAAAACACAAAGCCAAGCCGACCTGTCATTGACTATAGCATATGTGCTGGCGACATATCCCCCAATCCTGTCCCACCCACCTCATACATCCTACTAATCCCCCCCCCTATCCTTCTCACATTAAGAGAAACTACCGCAACCCCTTACACTTAAAATCTGTGCCACTGACCCCCACCCCCCTGCTTCCTCTCTCTGGTGCACTTTGGAATGCCCGCTCCGTCTGCAACAAGCTCCACGTGATCCACGATCTCTTTACTTCTCGCAACCTTTCCTTCCTGGCCTTCACTGAGACCTGGCTGACGCCCCCTGACACAGCCTCCCTTACTGCACTGAGTTACGGTGGCTTCCAATTTACCCACACTCCTCGCTCTCGCACAGACATGGCGGAGGAGTGGGTTTCCTTCTTTCTTTTTTTTTTTTATTCGTTTTTATTGAAAATATTATAATACAACATTAGCACAAATATGCAACACAGGTTAAAGTAACATAAATGTGTAATTATATAGCCATTGCAGTGTAAACATAGAGCTCCGGTCTCAACCCTCTCCTCCCCAGTACTCGCCCCCAACCTTTATGTGACTGGTCAACTGTGACTTTCCAATGTTTAGCTAATAGGAGTCTTTTCGTTACCACAATGTGAGCTGTTACCACTCTAGAGCCCGGGGGATGAGGGGGAATGCATGTAGGTTTAAGAGGAGGAGCGCCACCTTGGGAGTCTGCTGTAAGATCTGTCCCACTGCAAGTGAAATAAGTCTAAGGGCGTGGACCAGCAAAGAAGTTATAAGTGGACAATCCCAAAATATATGATATAAGGACTCCACCTGATTACAGTTTCGCCAACATAGGTGTGACGTGTTGGGAAACATAGAATGGAGCTTCAAGGGAGTAAAATACCAGCGGAGTATCAGCTTCAAGTGTGATTCAAAGTGGGCCGCACAACCAAACGTCCGCCCTGCCAATTCAATTATGGTTATGAAGGGCATAGATTTTACGAATCTGCTTTTATGTCCCAAGGAATCATAAAGGGGTCTCAAGTCCATATCTAGGGATGAGGAAGATGAGAGGGTCTTAATAATATATATGGGACGTTTAGACATTTTTAAAAAATTTATTGTACCTGGAGATATGAGAAATGGTCTTTAAAGGTCAAGCCAAACTTATTTTGCAATTGGGCAAAGGGTAAAAGAGTGCGATCTTCAACTATATAATTTAATACAGTGATCCCACCTATCTTCCAATTGTACAGGTCAAGGTCCTCTGATAATACAGTACCTCTAAAGGTGCTTCCAGAGGCAGCGCAGGGATGTGTGTCTGGGTGGGGAAGTGAATAGTGTTGAGCATTCCGATACCGCAAGTATCGGGTATCGGCCGATATTTGCGGTATCGGAATTCCGATACCGAGATCCGATATTTTTGTGATATCGGGTATCGGTATCGAATCAATAGGGATGTGGAAAATAAAGAATTAAAATAAAAAATATTGATATGCTCACCTCTCCGGCGGCCCCTGGACTTCACGCTGCTATCCGGGAGGCTTCTTTGTTTAAAAAGCGCGCCTTTCGGACCGGTGAATGACGTCCCGGCTTCTGATTGGTCGCGTGCCGCCCATGTGACCGGCATGCGACCAATCAGAGGCCGCGACGTCATTCGCAGGTCCTCAATTCCTATAATTAGCAGTTTTGTGAATGAGAATGACGTCGCGGCTTCTGATTGGCCGCGTGCCGCCCATGTGACCGGCACGCGGCCAATCAGAAGCCGCGACGTCATTCTCATTCACAAAACTGCTAACTATAGGAATTGAGGACCTGCGAATGACGTCGCGGCCTCTGATTGGTCGCGTGCCGGTCACATGGGCGGCACGCGACCAATCAGAAGCCGGGACGTCATTCACAGGTCCGAAAGGCGCGCTTTTTAAACAAAGAAGCCTCCCGGTTAGCAGTGTGAAGTCCAGGGGCCGCCGGAGAGGTGAGCATATCAATATTTTTTATTTTAATTCTTTATTTTACACATCCCTATGGATCCCAGGGCCTGAAGGAGAGTTTCCTCTCCTTCAGACCCTGGGAACCATGAGAATACCTTCCGATACTTGATGTCCCATTGACTTGTATTGGTATCGGATATCGGTATCGGCGATATCCGATATTTTTCGGGTATCGGCCGATACTATCCGATACCGATACTTTCAAGTATCGGATGGTATCGCTCAACACTAGAAGTGAACCTGAAGCAAATTTGACAGGGAGTGCCTAGTCAGTGGGAGGAGGGCCCCCAAGCTCCGTGGGTTAACCAGAGCTTCCCATAGCACCGCCCTGAGATTATGTGAGTGTGCAAAATGTGCCTCTATTTGGGATCACCTACTTGGGGGGTCACGATTCCACCAGTTCTTCAAACGGGTGAGTTGAGTTGCTATATTGTAATCGTTCACATTAGGGAGTCCTCCCCCCCACTGGCTTTGCGCATTGCAACAAATGTCTCAACAACCGAGGTTGCTTTCCTCCCCAGGTGAAGGCGTTTAGGAGCTTATGAGAGCGTTGAAAAAACACCATCGGAGGTGATATCACCGATTCACCGTGCAAAATAAATATAACATTTTGGGCAGTAATAACATCCTAAACAATGCAATACGACCCACCCAGGAGACTACAAATTTTCGGAGTCTGCATATCTTATTCTCAAAATCTGCTAATAGGGGAAGGTAATTGGCTTTGTACAAATTAGTGGATTATGATGTTACCAACGTTCCCAGGTATGAAATTTGCTCCATCTGCCAGTCTATCTTCATAGTGGCTTTAAGGTCGCTTCAAGTGTGATAATGGTATGTTAAGGGGTAAAATTTTAGATTTATTCTCATGAATTTTGTAGTAAGACAGGAGGCCAAATTTTTCCACAATCTCTAGAGCTGTCGGCAAAGACTCCAGGAGGCGTGCTAACGTCAATATCACATCATCAGCATACAATGTGATGCAAAGAGATTGTTTCCCCACCTCTATGCCCCAGATATCTGGGCTTTGACTGATTGCTTTGGCAAGTGGTTCTAAAGCTAAAATGAACACTAGGGGGGAAAGAGGACACCCCTGCCTAGTGCCATTTATAATGGGGAATGCCTCCAACATAGTATCATTCACATAAACCCTGGCCGAAGGAGCAGAATACAGAGCTTTAATAGCAGTCAGCACCCGACCCCAAAGGGTTTCCTTCTTTCTAAAAACTGCTCCTTCAACCCTATCCAACCCCCACCCTCCCTTATCCTTCCATCTTTCGAGGTTCACTCTGTCAGTATCTACTCTCCCTCTAATCTCCAAATGGTTGTCATATACCGACCACTGGGCTCAGCCACTGCCTTCATTGACCAATTCTCCACCTGGCTTCTTCACTTTCTCTCTGCTGACATCCCCACCATCATCATGGATGACTTTAATATCCCTACTGACACCCGCCACCCAGCAGCCTCCAAACTCCTGTCCCTTACTTCATCCTTTGGACTTACTCAGTGGTACTCCACAGCCACCCACACAGATGGACATACACTAAACCTCATCTTCACCCGCCTCTGTTCCATATCTAATCTCACAACCTCTCCCTTCCCCCTATCTGACCACCTTCTATTCACCTTCTCATCCTTGTCCTCCTCACTTGCCCCACACATCCAGCCACTATCACATCCTTGCAGAAACCTCACACACCTAGACATTCACAGACTCTCAGACTCTCTTCTACCTCTGTCCTCCATATCTTCACTCCACGACACAGACAGCACCACTGCTTTCGCCCCTCTCATGCATGGCAAATTGCGACGAATCAATAGGCAACCCTGGCACAACAATCTCACCAAAAAACTTCAACAAGCATCCAGGGACATGGAGAGGCGCTAGAAGAAAACACACCTGCCAGACGACTTCACTGCTTTCAAACAAGCTACACTTGCCTTCAAATTAGCCCTCACTTCTGCTAAACAGACCTATTTCACAAACCTTGTATCTTCATTATCCTACAACCCAAAACAACTGTTCAGCACATTTAACTCTCTCCTCTGCCCACCACTGCCACCTCCAACTCCCCTCATCTCTTCCGAGGGCTTTGCCACCTACTTCAAAAACAAGATCGACCAAACAAGGCAAACCATTACTGTTCCACCCCAACCATTTCATTTACCAGACCACTGCCCTTCCCTAATAACCTCCCTCTCCAACATCACTGAAGGAGAGCTTACTCACCTCCTTTCCAAATCACACCTCACCACCTGTGCACTTGACCTAATCAATTCCCACCTGCTCCCCAACCTCACTAACATGCTCATTCCAGCCCTAACCCATTTCTTCAACCTATCGCTATCTTCTCGTACCTTCCCCTCCACCTTCATACATGCCACCATCACACCCATCCTCAAAAAAACAAACCTTGACCCAACTGCTATGCCCAGCTATCGTCCCATATCACTGCTCTAGTTTGCTTCAAAACTCTTTGAGCAGCATGTCCATGCTCAACTTTCCTCCCTCCTCTCATCTAACTCTCTCATTGACAACCTCTAATCAGGCTTCTGCCCCTACCACTCCACCGAAACTGCCCTGACCAAAATTACTAATGACTTACAGAGCCAAAGCTAACAGGCAGTTCTCCATCTTCCTCCTTCTCGAGCTGTCCTCTGCCTTCGACACAGTCGACCACTGCCTACTCCTACAGATTCTCTCTTCCCTTGGCATCAAAGATATTGCCCTGTCCTGGATTGCCTCATACCTTTCCGACCGCACATTTAGCGTTTCCCACTCCCACACTATTTCCTCATCCTGCCCTCTATTGGTGTCCCTCAAGGCTCTGTCCTGGGGCCCCTACTTTTTTCCATCTATACCCTTGCTTTAGGACAGCTCATAAAGTCCCAAGTACCACCTGTATGTTGATGACACTCAGATCTACTTCTCTGACCCAGATGTCACCTCTCTGCTGTCCAGAATCCCAGAGTTTCTATCAGCCATATCCTCCTTCTTCAACTCTCGCTTCCTAAAACTCAGTGTAGACAAAACCGAACTCATCATCTTTCCTCCATCTCGCGCATCTCCCCTACCCGATCTATCTATTATGGTAAACGACATCACGCTCTCTCCCACACCTGAAATCCGCTGCCTCGGAGTAACTCACGACTCTGCCCTGTCCTTCAAACCACACGTCCAAACTCTTGCCACCTCCTGTTGCCTCCAACTCAAAAATATTGCCAGAATCCATCCCTTCCTCAGCCCTCAATCTACTAAAACTCTTCTCCATGCCCTCATCATCTCCGGCTCCGATTACTGCAACACCCTCCTCTGTGGCCTCCCCGCTGACTTTCTTGCACCACTCCAGTCTGTCCTCAACTTTGCTGCCCGGCTAATCCACCTCTTGCTACTCCCCTGTTTCTCCCCTCCGCAAATCCCTCCACTGGCCCCCAATTCCCCAACGAATCCAGTTCAAACTACTAACACTGACCTACAAAGCCATCCACAACCTGTCCCTTCCCTATATCTCTGAACTAATCTCCCAATATATTCCCTCACATAATCTTCGATCCTCCCAAGACCTCCTACTCTCCTCCACACTTATTCGTTCCTCACACAACCGCCTCCAAGATTTCTCCCAAATATCCTTGCGTGCCCTGCAGGATTTTAATCCATGATGACGTAGTGTTTTACTAACGGTAATGTTTGAGACTATGGTCCCAGGTCTCTTCAGGTCATGGACAAGATTCTCCCAAGTAGTTCTGGACTCATTCCTGACCTTTCTCAGAATCTTTCTTATCCCACGAGGCAAGATCTTGCATGGAACCCCAGATCGGAGAAGATTGACAGTCATCTTGTGTTTCTTCCATTTTCTAATCATTGTGCCAACAGTTGTTCTCTTCTCACCAAGCTGCTTGACTATTGTCCTGTAGCCCATCAAAGTATTGTGCAGGTCTACAATTTTTTCCCTGGTGTCCTTAGACAGCTCTTTGGTGTTGGACATAGTGGAGAGGATGAAGTGTGATTGTGTGCACAGATGTCTTTTATACAGGTAACGAGTTTAAACAGGTGCATTTAAAGGGACACTGTCACCTGAATTTGGAGGGAACAATCTTCAGCCATGGAGGCGGGGTTTTTGTGTGTTTGATTCACCCTTTCCTTACCTGCTGGCTGCATGCTGGCTGCAATATTGGATTGAAGTTCATTCTCTGTCCTCCATAGTACACGCCTGCGCAAGGCAAGATTGCACCTTGTGCAGGCATGTACTATGGAGGACAGAGAATGAACTTCAATCCAATATTGCAGCCAGCATGCAGCCAGCTGGTAAGGAAAGGGTGAATCAAAACCCCAAAAACCCCGCCTCCATGGCTGAAGATTGTTCCCTCCAAATTCAGGTGACAGTGTCCCTTTAATACAGGTAATGAGTGTAGAGTAGGAGGGCTTCTTAAAGAAAAACTAACAGGTCTGTGGGAGCCAGAATTTTTGCTGGTTGGAAGGTGATCAAATACTTATTTCATGCAATAAAATGCAATTTAATTATTTAAAAATCATAAAATGTGATATTCTGGTTTTTATTGTTAGATTCTGTCTCTCACAGTTGAACCTGATGGCTACCAATTGTAAGACCATTATCACAAGTATTTGAGGCTTACAAAGGGGCTTCTTCATCTCTACTGTGCCTTATCCTTCCTCTATATTTGAAACCAAGTAGCCCCATGACTAAGACCCAGGAGGGTTGAAACGTCGTTTTTTTTTTTTCAGTTATAATGTACTATTATTTCTTTGTTTTTGGCACTTACTTTGGACATTGAATTGTTTAATAAACTTGGATTAATTTTTGCATACATCCTAGTAGAGTGTGCGGTGAATTACGACTCTTTGATTTTGGGACTTTTATAATCCATTCCACCAGCACCTTGCCCCTGAGACCAGAGTGCACACCATTTTATCCTTATTGTACTCTTTTCATGTAAATACTAGTTGCTATCGATGCGTATACCAACATCCCCAAGTATTTTTTCAGTAGGAGATTCACCCAGTATTTACAGTACATAATTGTGGTTCTAAGGGATAACGTTTCTCATTGTGAATACCGCCAAGTCATTGTAGGGGGAAAATAAGGCCATGTAATGCTCCCCTCAGAATTTAAATATCCAAATAATTGTCTTTATAGAGGAAGAGGATTGGTGTTATGGACTCAACTGGTTTGGAGCAGTGGTATTGCAAATACTAGGGGCAGCAGCTGCAGGTAGCGTAGTCAGGGATGGCCAGAAGTCGGTACACAGGAACAGCAATGTAGTTTGAAGGAAAAGCAGGAATCGTAGTCAGGGACAGCCAGAAGTTGGTACACAGGAACAGCAATGTAGTATCGTGAGGATAAGCAGCAGGTGAAAAGAAGCTTGACTAGATGCTGGTAGCTCAATAATCTTTCAAGGTTTAAATAGAGTGTTTAATCAGGATGGAGCCAATCAGAAACACAGGGTGGTGGCCAACAGGAACTCACAGTGGAGACCATCAAAACAACATAGGTAAAAGTATTTGGGTCAGCACACTGGTGCAGACGGACGAACCTATGCAGGTAGGAGGCGTTTCCTCTCAAGCTGAAATAAATAGCAAAAATTCACCGCACACTAAAGTAGAGTAAAAGTAAAGTAGAGACACCCTGGGTTTTGGACCAATTTTTGTAACTTGGCACTTTTTTTTCGTTGTCTAAAATAAAATTCCACAGATGGTTGCAAATCATTCCATTAGAGTGTGCGGTGAATTTTGCTACTTATTTCAGGGACCACCACGGTCCATTCTACCAGCACCTCGCTTCTACAGTGACCTTGAGTGCACACCAATACCTACTCTCCTCTCAAACTGAGTTGCCTGCTGTTCGCTGTGGGAAGGGGGCATGTTTCTACTGTGGTCTTACGGACCATTACATTAATGTCTGCCCATCTCACGTCAAAGTTGGTACTTCATCACCAAAGCTGCGTTTCCCTGGTTGTATGGAGGGAGGTGAACGGGGTGTGTACATTTCCTCCACCTTCAAGTCTTAGTTTTCTATTTCTGCAGAAGTGGTGGTTGGTGGGGAGACTGAGGCGGTACTGATTCTTGTTGATAGTGGAGCTGGGGTCAATGTGGTGAATCTTCATTTTGTTCAGACTCATGGTCTGATTGGTAGGATGCTGGCGAGTCCCATTTCCGTTCATGCAATTGACTCTGTCCCTCTCAGCCAGAGGAGTCTGACCAAACTCGTAGACAACATTAACCTGCATATAGGAACTCTTCATGAAGAGTCTCTGTCATGCTACATCTTGGAGGGTTTGCCAACTCACATCATCTTAGGCTTTTCCTGGCTGGAGAGACATAATCCGGTCATAGATTGTCGGTCCAGCGAATTAGTTAGTTGGGACCAGTCCTGGGAGCTACGGTCCCAGCCGTCCTTCACAAATCTATGCCTTCTTCTTTGGTGGAGGCAGCTAAGGTGCTACCAGGGAGTAGGAGCAAGACTCTACCCACATCTCAGGTAAACTCTGAGTCTCGGTGTCTCCAAAGAGGGAGTGGTCGTGAGGGTATGAGTTTGGTGACACAGAGGGACGCCTCTGTTGTCTGTCCTCAAGGAGATTACCTTCTGTTGGCAAACACATGGAATTAAACGTTCAGGTCTGGACCTATATGAATGAGTACTTGTTGGTGTCCACTAAAAACATCAAGTGGAAGTACGTATCTGGGACATGGAGTTCTAGGGTGATCAGGCCGTATAGGGTGTTGGCCATTCTCAGTCACCATCGGGCTGCATTTGCCGTAAATCTGAGGATCAAGTGACTGCGGGGTGAATCCTAGTAGGTTGAGGTATCCTCACCGTACGTCATTTCTGGTGTAGTCTGGGGTTAAGGGTTCAGATGCCCCTCATTGAAAGGGAGTACTGTCACAACTCATTTTTGGAGTCGTGACAGCTCTGATTCTGCTTTAATTTAAACATGGTTTTTACTTTTGGGCCAGCAAGGGTTAATGTCAGTTTCCTTGTTGGCAGCTGCTGTGTTTTCTGGTCAGCTGATGTCAGTGATGACCACTCCCACTATCCTTAAAATAGCCACATGATGCATCAGTTGACTGATGGTAATAGAGTTTTCTTCTGGAGACCACCCTAAGAGTTGGGAGCTTTCTGGTGCCATCAGTATATCAGCTGCTTGAGGTCCTGGTTCTGTATCCTCTGCTGCGTGGATCTTGCAGCAGAAGCTTGAACTTAGTTTTGCGTTGTACCTTTCCTTGTCTGTCTCGTGCTTGTCACTACCCCCTGTGTTGATACCATTTTCAGTGTTGAGGCTGGTGTCCTTGCTGAACAGTGCACTAGCCAGGGTATAGTGAGGTGACAGCTAGGGACTAGGCACGTGACGGCGTCGGGGGGAGGGACCCACATAAGGCATTAGGGGAGCTTAGAGATAGGTACAGGTTGTTGTGTAGGAGGTTGTGTAGGTGGTGCCCCATCTCTCATTCCCTATTGTTTTTTTGATTCAAATAAATTTTTATTAAGAATAACAAGATAAATGACATGTTACATTCTCATTTTCAATACAAAGCTTTTTTCTCCCCCTTCAAACATTCCCCTTCAATCCCACCACCCCCCAACCCCACCCAACAAAGCAGCTCACCTTGGTTAGCACTTCCATCATTAGACCAATATACTATCTAATCCCTCGGCCAATAATATAAGCCACATTTAACATTACCATTAATTAGGAACCTTAATTAACTCTCCCTCTATAATACCCCTATCCCATAGCAATCCACGGAGACCACATTTTATTGAACATTTCGATTTTCCCTCTTTTTTTATAAAACCCCTTTTCCAGTGTCAGGCCCTGCTTCACATACTGGAGGAACTCTCCTCTTGACGGCGGTTCTTCCCTAATCCAATTTCGAGCTATTACCTTCCTAGCCATGTATAACAATCTGGCAATAGCTATCTTTAGGTTGTTATCCACTCCAATCTCATCCACACATCCCAACAAGCACACCACCGGGTCCCTTGGCACCTTACATCCATACGCACCTTCCATACGACTCAAAACTACCACCCAAAAAGCAGCCAGTCTCGGACACGTCCACATCATATGGAGTATATCAGCATCTGCAGTTTTACACCTCGGGCATTCAGAATCATTACGCAAACCAGCCTTATATAGCACCATCGGTGACTTATAAACCCTGTGTATCACATAGAGCTGTGACAGTCTATACGGTTCGCTCAGTGACAATCGTGGGACCCATTCTAGCACCGACTCCCAAGTCTCATTCTCCATTGGACCCAGATCCCTCTCCCACCTAGCTCTCGCCATTATTGGAAACCCCAATAGGAAAGTGTGCAACAGATCTTTATACAAAGTAGATATGACTCCCCCAGTAGTCCCTTCATTACACACATACTCCAGTACTATATCCCTCTGAATTCCAATACCTCCGTTTCTACTCTGAGCTCCAAAAGCATGCCTCATCCGCAAATACTGAAATTCCCCCACAGTCCCAAGACCAAATTCCGCTTGTAATTGGGAAAATGATTTCAATTCACCTCGCTCAATTATTTGATACACGTATTGAATCCCTTTGACTTGCCATTCTGTCAGTACCCCCAGTGCCTCAAACTCCTGTAAGTTGCTGTTATGCCATAGCGGTGAGAATCTAGTCAAATCCGTGACCCCCCGTATATGTCTCAGCCTACCCCACAGCCTGCGTATCAACAGCACAGTCGGGTATAATTTCCCCAGAGCCCCCAGGGATCCATCCTCCAAACATTGTGCTACTGGCCTTCTTTTTGTCACCACTTTCATCAGCCGCTGTACCGCCCCAGATGACCCTTCATGCGCCCAGCCTTTTAGATGCTGACTCTGGGCTGCAAGAAAATATATTTCAGGGTTAGGCAATGCCAATCCCCCATCTTCCTTGGGTCGCTGAAGTGTCTCCAGTTTGATACGCGGATGCTGTCTCTCCCATATCAAATTCCTGAACAGAGAGTTAATCTGTCTAAATCTCCCGCGTGGTATCCAAACTGGCGCATTATGAAGAATATACAGTATTTTTGGCATCAAAATCATTTTAATAAGATTCACCCTACCTACCACAGATAAATGCAGTTTAAGCCAAGCATCCACTTTCGCTTTAAGAACACCTAAGATTGGAGTCAGATTTCTATGTATATAGTCAGTAACAGGCATAGATACCCATATTCCAAGGTACTTAAATTGGCTAGTCACCTCCAGTCGCCCATCCTCCAGTGGCTCCCCACCATCATCATCCACATTAAACAAGACAGACTTACTCCAGTTTATCCTAAGTCCCGACACCGATCCGAAACGCTCAATAATCCCAATGGCTCCCTCCAAGGACGTACCCGGGTCAGCCAGAAATAGCAGAATGTCATCTGCATACAACGCCACCCTTTCTTCAATCATCCCATATTTAAACCCAGTCACCTCATCAGACCGTCGAAGCTTAGCAGCCAGTGGTTCCACAGCCAGTGCAAACAAAAGAGGAGAGAGCGGACACCCCTGTCTCGTCCCTCTAGCCAGTTGTATGGTCCGTGATAACTCCCCATTTACCCTAACCCTAGCCATCGGCATCGAGTACATCAGTCGAATCCAGGATATGAACTGCGGTCCAAACCCCATACTCCGGAGCACCTGCCAGAGATACCCCCACTCCACACTATCGAATGCCTTATGGGCGTCTAAAGATGCAATAACTCTCTGGCCACAGTTGTCGGATATGAGTTGCAAATTCATATACAGCCTTCGTAAGTTGATCGCAGTGGACCTATCAGGCATAAAGCCGGACTGGTCTGAATGCACTTGTCAACCTCATCGCCAACACCTTAGCCAGGAGTTTAACGTCTGTAGTAAGCAAGGAGATTGGCCGATATGAATCCGGCTGTGTCGGGTCCTTCCCCTCCTTAGGAATCACCACTATTATGGCCTCCCGCATAGATGCCGGTAGACGACCGCCACTCCTAGCCTCCTCCAGAAGTACCCTTAATTTAGGGATCAGCACTTCCCCAAAGTTTTTATAAATTTCAGCAGGAAATCCATCTACGCCAGGTGCCTTCCCATTAGCCATAGACTGCAGTGCCCGACCCAACTCCTACTCCGTGATGGGAGCTTCCAAATCTTCTCTATCTATGTCACTCAGCCTTGGGAGCTCCAATTCCTCAAGGAACGCCACCGTGTCCTCCACCGACCCATCTACCTGAGAGGAATATAGGTCCGCATAAAAATCCGCAAAAATGTCCAAAATCTCTGAAGTCTCAGAGACAGCCACACCGCTCCCCGATACCAAAGAATGAACAAAGGAAGTGTTTCTCTGGGCAGAAGCCACCATCGATAGCAAATGACCCACAGATTCGCCCTCCTGGTAAAAAGCCAGATTCATGAATTCCCTCTTCCTTTCAGCCTTACCGAGCAATACCTCCTCCAACTGACTCTGAGCTGCCTTTAGCCTCCTCCCAGCTTCCGGAGTACCCGCTATTACCATCTCATCCTCGGCTATCCTCAGCCCATCAACCGCCAACCTCTCTGTCTCTCTTGATTTCCTCTTACACCTGCTAATATCCCTGAACAGCAGTCCCCTCAAGTACGCCTTCATGGCTTCCCACACAGTAAGAACATCTACACTTCCCTCGTTGATCTCAAAAAATTCCACCAACTCCTTCTTTATCTTTTCCAAGTCCATACTGTGTAGCCAATTAGGGTGAATCTTCCACTCCTTCCTGCTCCCGATCCGTGTCCCCACCGGCCGAAATTCCACCTCAACTGGACTATGGTCTGAAAGAGCCCTAGGTAAATATCTCACGTCCCTTACCATCGTGTCCAGTAAACGGTTACCCAGCGCCAAGTCAATCCTAGACAAAGTACCATGAGCTGGCGAGTAGCATGAGTACGTCCTTTCCCCAATATGTCTAACTCTCCATAAATCAATCATACCTACTTCCCGGACATAGGTCCCAAACGTAGTGATATGTCCCCCTGTTCTATTCTGGGGATTTTTGTTTTTATCCCAAAAGTCATCACAGATATTATTAAGATCGCCAATAATTAGAGATGGTAACGGTCCCCAACGCTCTACCCTCTCCAGCACCTCTCTTATCTTCTTACTTGAGTATGGGGGCGGAATATACATTGCCGCTATACACATCAACACTCCATTTATTTTACATTTCACCACCACATACTGACCATCCACATCCTCTTTTACCATTACCTCCTCATACTGCACCCCCGCAGGTATTAACACAGACACACCCCTAGAGTACGTCGAGACAGTAGAATGATACGCCCTCTGTATCCAGCGCCTATTCAATACGTTCACCCTCTCCCGCACTAAATGTGTCTCCAGCAGACATATCATTGAGACCTTCTGTTCTCGGACATACTGCAGACTTGCCGCCCGCCGTGTTTTATCCGCCAGACCTCTCACATTCCAACTCAATATTTTAATACAATCTCCCATCATGTGGCTCATCATTTCTTAAAGTATCCAATTTCCCAAGTATGAGCTGCCCCAACCCTCCCACCCCCCCTGCCCCCTCCCAACTTACCCCCCTAACTCCCCCATTGTAACGCATTCTTCCTCTCAAGAGTGGGGCTCCACTGCCCACTGCGAACACTCTCCCTTACTTAACCCTCTCCATTCGCGTCCCGCTGCCATAGCAATCACAATTTCCCCCCCAACTTTCACTTTATTGTATCTTAACATTTCAACTTATATTAACATATAGAAAAAGTACCAAACCAGTTCACAGTACCCAGCATAACCCTCCTCCCCCGTACTTAGTAGTTGGTACTGTCCCCTCCGGCCATTCCTTCAATATGGCCCAGCAAAACCCCCAACAGTTGCTCAACTCTTTAACCATTGCTAACGAGCGCAGAACTCTCCTCTATCGACAGAGAAAACAAATCCCAACTGGATCTCGCCAAAATGTCAGTCGCCCATTCCCTTAAGTTTTTTCTCATGAGTATCAAGCCACTGGGTAGCGTCCTCTGGTGTCAAGAAAAAGTGGGTCTTATTAAAAGCCACCAGTCTCAGCTTGGCAGGAAACATCACTGAGTACTGCACTCCCAGCTCCCTCAGTCGCCGCTTGACTCCAGTAAACTTCATCCGCTGTTTCTGAACCGCAGCGGAATAATCCGGATAAATGGCGATTTTTTGACCTCCAGCCGTCAGATCCTCCATCTCTCTAGCCTTTCTGAGGATAATGTCTCTGTCCCTGTAGTTCAGTATTTTAGCAAGCATGGTACGGGGATTCGCTCCTGGGGCAGGGGGCTGCGGCGGGACCCTATGAGCACGTTCA
The DNA here is from genome assembly GCF_032444005.1 of Ranitomeya imitator. Lineage (NCBI taxonomy): Eukaryota > Metazoa > Chordata > Amphibia > Anura > Dendrobatidae > Ranitomeya > Ranitomeya imitator. The sequence continues at coordinate 383,309,115 of NC_091282.1, forward strand.
ACAGCAAAGACTTTTGTCAACACTGTGTTCCCAATCTTCTCCAACAGCCAGTTCTCCACAAACTCAGTGGGATTTCTCCCTTCAGTCTTTTCAGGCAGCCCCACTATACGTATATTATTTCTTCTGGATCTATTTTCCAGATCCTCATTTTTGGCAGCGAGCTCGGCTATTGCTTGGGCAAACTTCTTTTCAGCTTTTTGTAGCTTAACTATGTGATCTTCTGCCGTGCTCACCCTCTCCTCCACCACTCCTATACATTTGTCCATTTTCTGCAGAGCCGCATTAATCTGTGCCGTGTTCCCTTTAACTTCCTGCATCTGCTGGGCCAAGGAGTTCAGGGATTGCTGACATGAAGAGATCAGTGTGATAACATCTCTAAGAGTCGGCTCCTCTCCCTGTGATATGGCTTCAGGTCCCCCACTAGCCCCAGCCATGCTGCCTCTCTCCTTCCCCCTCTGTACCTCATGCTTCCTCCTCCTCCTGGTCAGCTCCAGCTCCAGATCCTGGTTCTGCCTCCTCAGCAGCCTCCACTCTGGCATACTGCTGCAGCTTTGCGGCCACCTCCATGCGCCGCTGACATGCGGCGTTCTCCTTCTCGGCGTCCTCCCTAGCATCGGAGCCATCTTGGCTGGCTCCTGCATCGCTGGTGCCAGCGTCTTTCTGCCGCCTCCTGGTCATCGCTGCCGACTCCGGACCTGCTGCTCCGCACCGCTGCACTCTCCGGACCTTCAGCCAGCCGGATTTAGGTGAGTTTACCCGAAAATCGGGGTTAAAGCAGGATTTTTGTCCTTCTGGCAGCGGGAGCACTCTTCCCTGCTTACACTCACATGGCCAGCTAGGACACGCCCCTCACTCCCTATTGTTAGGGCCTTCCTCTCCCTTTTTCTATCCTGTTGTGTGAGTGTTGTGCTGTCCGCTGGACCGACCCCTGTTGGGTTGTGACAGGTATTCCTTTAGTACTTTTAGTTCAGGCTCAGAAAGGTTGTAAATTCACCCAAATGGAATGGACGCTCTAGGAAGTAATTCAATGGGACAGTTGTAAGATTGATGAGGAGGCAGTTGATCGGCTTTCTTCTTACTGCAGACTTCAATTAACTGCTTATACTGAGGTGGTAGTTTATCAAAATTCTGATGAGAAATCTTGGAAACTTGAATTGGTTTGTAAACAGATAAATTAGCATGGCAATTGTTCTTACAGTACTCAGAGGGAAAGGTAATGGGCCTTGTTGCCCAGTTGATAGATGGGTTATGGATTGAAAAACAGTGAATTCCTAGAACTGAAAATTTTGAAGATGAAATAAGATGAAAACTAACCGCTTCATGATGATTCGGTTCAATACAGATTTCCAGTTCAATTGCCTCGAGAATAACAGGTCCAGACGATAAAAGTGAACCATCCACAGTTTACATATCGATTGGCATGGATTTAGTTCTACTTGAAATGTTATTATCAAGCATGAATTGTAATTCCATGAAATTCCCTCCTGCTCCAGAATGTAACATGGCAGAGCATTGTATTTTTTGGCTTCCAACTATGACCTGTATGAGAAGGACAAAATGAGACAATGGTGGTTGCTCTTTGCCTTTATCCTGCTGGACTGCAGGGTTCAAATCCTGACAACTGGAACTCTATTGCCGGCAACACTGAGATCCATAGACAATATGGAGAGGAGTCTTCTGCTCACGGAGCAGACGCTCAATGGGACAGATGAGGGGGGGATGGTGGGATGGAGCTGCAGGACAATGAAGTAGCAAGCTGGGTGACAGTTAGGAAGCGGGGTAGAGGGAAGAGTGCCAGGGAGGCTAGTCCTGATCTGGAACACCCCAATAAGTTTGCTAAGTTGGCGGATGAGGGGGGTGCCAGTACAGGGGTAGCACTGCTGCAGCCAGGCATGTCCTCTGAAAGCCGGAGGAGTGACTGCTCCAGTAAGGAGGGAAATAGGAGAGCAGGGCAGGCCAGACAGGTGCTGGTAGTGGGCGACTCAATTATTAGGGGAACAGATAGGGCAATCTGTCACAAAGACAGGGATCGTCGAACGGTGTGCTGCCTACCTGGCGCTCGAGTCCGACACATCGCTGATCGGGTGGACAGATTATTGGGAGGGGCTGGTGAGGACCCAGCGGTCATGGTGCACATTGGCACTAATGACAAAGTTAGAGGTAGGTGGAAGGTCCTTAAAGATGATTTCAGGGAATTAGGCTGCAAGCTGAAAGCAAGGACCTCCAACGTGGTATTTTCCGAAATACTGCCGGTACCACGTGCCACGCCAGAGAGGCAACGGGAGATTAGGGAGGTTAATAAGTGGCTCAAGAATTGGTGTAGGAAAGAGGGGTTTGGGTTCCTGCAGAACTGGGCCGACTTCTCAGTTGGCTACAGGCTCTACGCTAGGGACGGGCTGCACCTCAATGGGGAGGGTGCAGCTGTGCTGGGGGAGAGAATGGCTAGAAGGTTGGAGGAGTGTTTAAACTAGGAATTGAGGGGGAGGGTATTCATTTTATAGGAGGGGAAGATAGTGCAGACAGAGACCTGGGCACAAATAAGGAAGTTGGGGGTGGCGGTGGCATGGGGGGTGGGGTCAGAACAGTTAATAATTTAAGAAATAGAAGTACAGAGAGGAACATAAAGTGCATGTATACTAATGCCAGAAGCCTCGCCAACAAAATGGACGAATTAGAACTAATGTTGTTGGAGCATAATTATGACATGGTGGGGATATCTGAAACGTGGCTGGATGAGAGCCATGACTGGGCTGTTAACTTGCAGGGCTATAGCCTGTTCAGAAATGACCGTACAGATAAGCGAGGGGGAGGGGTGTGTCTATATGTAAAATCATCCTTAAAACCCATCCTGCGCGATAATATAGGTGAATTTAATGAAAATGTAGAATCCCTGTGGGTGGAGATAAGGGGAGGGGGAAAAAATAATAAATTACTGATAGGGGTTTGTTATAAATCTCCAAAAATAATGGAAGCAATGGAGAATATCCTCGTAAAGCAAATAGATGAAGCTGCGACTCAAGGAGAAGTTATTATTATGGGGGACTTCAACTACCCTGAAATAGATTGGGGAACAGAAACCTGCAGTTCCAGCAAAGGTAATCGGTTTTTGACAATTATGAGAGACAATTACCTTTCACAACTGGTTCAGGACCCAACAAGAAGGGGGGCACTGCTAGACCTAATATTAACCAACAGGCCAGACCGCATATCAAATATAAGGGTTGGGGGTCACTTGGGAAATAGTGATCACAAAATAATAAGTTTTCATGTATCCTTTAAAAAGATGTGTAGTAGAGGGGTTACAAGGACACTAAACTTCAGGAGGGCAAATTTCCAACGGATGAGAGAGGATCTTGGTGCAATTAACTGGGACGATATCCTGAGACACAAAAATACACAAAGAAAATGGGAGACGTTTATTAGCATCCTGGATAGGACCTGTGCACAGTATATACCGTATGGGAATAAACATACTAGAAATAGGAGGAAACCAATATGGCTAAATAGAGTTGTAAGGGGCGCAATAAGTGACAAAAAGAAAGCATTTAGAGAATTAAAGGAAGTAGGTAGTGAGGAGGCATTAAATAAATACAGAAAATTAAATAAATTCTGTAAAAAGCAAATCAAGGCAGCAAAGATTGAGACAGAGAGACTCATTGCCAGAGAGAGTAAAAATAATCCTAAAATATTCTTTAACTACATAAATAGTAAGAAACTAAAAAATGATAGTGTTGGCCCCCTTAAAAATAGTCTGGGTGAGATGGTGGATGAGGATGAGGAAAAAGCCAATATGCTAAATGACTTTTTTTCATCAGTATTTACACAAGAAAATCCCATGGCAGACAAAATGTCTAGTGATAAAAATTCCCAATTAAATGTCACCTGCTTAACCCAGCAGGAAGTGCGGCGGCGTCTAAAAATCACTAAAATTGACAAATCTCCGGGCCCGGATGGGATACACCCTCGAGTACTGCAGGAATTAAGTACAGTCATTGATAGACCATTATTTTTAATCTTTAAAGACTCCATAATAACAGGGTCTGTGCCGCAGGACTGGCGTATAGCAAATGTGGTGCCAATATTCAAAAAGGGAACAAAAACTGAACTCGGAAATTATAGGCCAGTAAGCTTAACCTCTACTGTGGGTAAAATCCTGGAGGGCATTCTAAGGGACGCTATACTGGAGTATCTGAAGAGGAATAACCTCATGACCCAGTATCAGCACGGGTTTACTAGGGACCGTTCATGTCAGACTAATTTGATCAGTTTCTATGAAGAGGTAAGTTCCGGATTGGACCAAGGGAACCCAGTGGATGTAGTGTATATGGACTTTTCAAAAGCTTTTGATACGGTGCCACACAAAAGGTTGATACATAAAATGAGAATAATGGGGATAGGGGAAAATATGTGCAAGTGGGTTGAGAGCTGGCTCAGGGATAGGAAACAAAGGGTGGTTATTAATGGAGCACACTCGGACTGGGTAGCGGTTAGCAGTGGGGTACCACAGGGGTCAGTATTGGGCCCTCTACTTTTTAACATATTTATTAATGACCTTGTAGGGGGCATTCAGAGTAGAATTTCAATATTTGCAGATGACACTAAACTCTGCAGGGTAATCAATACAGAGGAGGACAATTTTATATTATAGGATGATTTATGTAAACTAGAAGCTTGGGCTGATAAATGGCAAATGAGCTTTAATGGGGATAAATGTAAGGTCATGCACTTGGGTAGAAGTAATAAGATGTATAATTATGTGCTTAATTCTAAAACTCTGGGCAAAACCGTCAATGAAAAAGACCTGGGTGTATGGGTGGATGACAAACTTAAATTCAGTGGCCAGTGTCAGGCAGCGGCTACAAAGGCAAATAAAATAATGGGATGCATTAAAAGAGGCATAGATGCTCATGAGGAGAATATAATTTTACCTCTATACAAGTCACTAGTTCGACCACACTTAGAATACTGTGCACAGTTCTGGTCTCCGGTGTTTAAGAAAGACATAGCTGAACTGGAGCGGGTGCAGAGAAGAGCGACCAAGGTTATTAGAGGACTGGGGGGTCTGCAATACCAAGATAGGTTATTACACTTGGGGCTATTTAGTTTGGAAAAACGAAGACTAAGGGGTGATCTTATTTTAATGTATAAATATATGAGGGGACAGTACAAAGACCTTTCTGATGATCTTTTTAATCATAGACCTGAAACAGGGACAAGGGGGCATCCTCTGCGGTTGGAGGAAAAAAGGTTTAAGCATAATAACAGACGCGGATTCTTTACTGTAAGAGCAGTGAGACTATGGAACTCTCTGCCGTATGATGTTGTAATGAGTGATTCATTACTTAAATTTAAGAGGGGACTGGATACCTTTCTGGAAAAGTATAATGTTACAGGGTATATACACTAGATTCCTTGATAGGGCGTTGATCCAGGGAACTAGTCTGATTGCCGTATGTGGAGTTGGGAAGGAATTTTTTTCCCCAATGTGGAGCTTACTCTTTGCCACATGGGTTTTTTTTGCCTTCCTCTGGATCAACATGTTAGGGCATGTTAGGTTAGGCTATGGGTTGAACTAGATGGACATATAGTCTTCCTTCAACCTTATTAACTATGTAACTATGTAACTGGAAGTATCAATCTTAAAAGTCAATATCAACACTATAATGGGTCTTTTAACATGACTTAGGTTTTAGGATGTTTGCCCCTCATCAATGCAAAGCAGGAGATTTGATATGGCTAGGTGAGAGGTTTCTGAGGTTGTATATAAATGGGTACATTTTTCCTTCTAGAGAAACTCCATTTGTAGACACGTGTTTCAGGTGTTTATGTCCCTCATCAGAGCAAAGCGGTAAAACTGATTTAGCTGGTTGGGACACCAAGGTATAAGGTAAGCAAGGTTTCTCTTTGTGGAGAGTGCCAAGCTGGTGTAGGGAGATTTATAGGAGATGCAATGGTGCCCTGGAATTTAAACAAATTTAAACATGTAAATAGGCTCTTTAGAGAATTTCTGGTTTGGCATGTTGTCCTAAGTTGTGCGGCAAGACCATTTGAAGGGTCTCTATTAACTTTTAGGATTACAAGTTCTAGGTCAGCAAATAAAGTATGCAGCTTTTACCCTTGATCAAGTAGTTATGCTGTAATGCATACATTCTTGAAATGTTAGAGATGAATATTATGTTACTAATAAAAAGAGTGACAGTGATAGTATTACCTTTCTTCACTTTTTTATAACGTTTGAATTTTGTAAACTAATGGGCAGCCATGTACATTCTTGGATCACTGTGAGGTTACAACACCTTACCTCCATCACTGTACTCAGGCCCTGTTACAATTCACAGCTGCATCAGGTTAGAATTCTGTACAAATGAGCAAGATAACAATGTATTAATTACTTCACCTACCAAATTATTTTCACCACTTTTAATTAACTGCTGTTTCTCATTAGCATTGTATATTATTCTCCTCAGTGCTGATTTGTACATGAAATTCTGTAGTATTTATTATACCTAATGCTAATATGTCAGCGGAGATATAAAAGTTGTGCTACATTTCAGGCCAAATTTTTACTATACTGTATATTAATTTGACTCTGCATAAGACAAATAGTTAACTATTTGTGGGCAGAAATGTTTTTGGCACTGACTGGTCTGTATGATCAGAAACTAATTTAGCATCCTTTAACTATTAGATGTTCCCATAAGCATTGTTAACGGGACAAAGTTCATCTATCAAAAATGAAAATTTGCTAATTCTAAATTCTTACTCCAACCTTTTTGTCCTTACAGTCACCAAATGTTCTAATTCTTTCAACCAGTTCATTTTTAAACCTATTCTTTAAATATTCTACAGACCAACAGTTAAGCTGCAATTGATCGAGCATGACATCTTCGTAAACATTTTAGGACAGTGATGGATATACCTTGAAAGGTGCCTTAGAGAGGGAAGAAACTATAAACCCTCTGAAGAAACTGCTAAATCTTAACAAGAAATAAGAACTCACATCGTTTTTCAGTAAGTGAGCTCAATTGGAGAGGCAGTAAAGCAACCAATGAAATAGTGCCTGTATGATATTATCATCTTGCAGATATTACCCGTATGTAAAGATATGGACAAACCCACTGGGAAGTCGGGAGTTCTTAAAGAACGCATTGTTGTTCAGCCTAGTGACCCTGTTATATGCATGGTTAGTGATACCAGATAATGTCACAAAAGCTAAATTATGGAAGTTAGCTCTCTCATATAAAAGAAAATTATTGTGATAGTTCCACCTACAAAATGTGGTACTATCCAGCTAGTTTTGTTTCTTTACAGTTGAGAGCTACTTTTCATAAATGTGGCAAAAACAGTATTGCTAATGAGACTCCATGCACAGCTGTTATTCTTAAAGTGATTTTCCCAAAATCACTTATTATCCCTTGTCCCAGCTGTCAGACTCCAAGCGATACCAAGAATAGAGCTTCGAAACCCTGAGAACAAAGATCAGCAGAGTCCTGTCTTGAATGAAGCAGAAGTGCACATGCTTCACCTTCTCTCCATTTATTATCAATGGGACTAGCTATTTCCAACAGTTCTCATAGACAATAAATGGAGTGGAGGCCAAGCATGAACACCTCTACTCCATCCAAGACAGGACTCTACAGAGCCCAATTCTTGGGATTGGATCGCTGTAGGTCCCAGCAGTCTGACCCCCTAGCTACGGATAGGGGATAACTTTAATCTTTATTTTTATATAGCGCTAACATATTCCGCAGCGCTTTACACATTATCATCGCTGTCCCCGATGGGGCTCACAATCTAGAATAACTTTAAGTGCTAGACCACCTTAAACATAGGGGAGGATTCTTTCTCCTTGATAAATTGCTAGGAAAACCCAATAGAAATAGAAAAGGTAACAGAAAGCGCAACCCTATCAGAAACTTGAAAGAAAATGTCTTTTGCACCAACAGCTGCTAAATTAGAAATACTTTTTATATTTGACTGGAGGTGTGATTTACAGCTTCAGACTCCAAAATTAATCTACTTTCTGGGAAAAAAACCCATTTCATTTAATGACCTATGCAAAAGTTTCAAGTTGATAACTTCAACTTTACTTGTTGCTTGCAGAATTAAATATATTTTATTTTTTGGCAGGTCACTAAATGTGGCTGGCTTGCTTTTGTGGGCTATTAAAGTTATTTAATTTAAGGGAGTGGTCTGAAATATAATCTAATTTTCATCCTGAATCCCTATCTATTTAATGCCATAATCTAAACTTCCCTATTTCCTAGTATACTTGAATTAAAAATTCCCTATCCTTCCTTACTATCTTACTTCCTTCACTATCTAACTGCTTATTTTTCATCTACTTCCTTTTTTATGACTCTTCTGGAGAATCCCAGTGCATGCTGGGATACTAAAACGTATCTTTGTCTGGAGCAGCGATTGTGGTCACTGCTGCAGCCTATCAAGAACCCTGCTGCAGACTTACAGCAGGAGTCAGTGCACGAGATACAGAAGGACAGGGGGGTGAGAGGGGAGCGCTGTGGTGAGCTTACCTGCTGAAGCGCAGACCCTGAAACATGTGACCACCAGGGGAGGGGTCGGAGGCGGAGCCAGATGCTGAGTAGCAGAGTGACCGGCGAAACTGGAGAGTAGTCTGAATGTGCCGACGTCAAGCCAGGATGTCGATGAAGTACTAAAGAGAGAGACGCTGAGCGTGGTCAGGACGTAGCGAAAGGTCAGGTAGCCGGAGATAGCAGTGCAGTACAAACGGGGCAGACAGGAGATTAGTAAGAGTACCAAGCCAAAGGTCAGAGCCAAAAACAAACAGTAAGCACCGAATCACAAAGCAATGCACAGAATGAGAACGTGGATCGGATCATACACGAGAAGGCAAACGGACTACACAATATGCAAGCACACCAGGGGGTCAGACACACAGCTAGAACAGACGTATCACTGACAAGGATCCCCAGACATAGGCGGGTAAATATACCCTCCCCAAACCAAAAGGAGGCCATACAAAATTAACCCTGAGTGGACAGGGAAGGAACCCTGTCCACAACTATGACACAGCCTGTAATCAGTGATGTTCATTTCAGGGCTGAACTAGTCCCTGCGTGATGTGCACTGTGTGTTGACTCAGATCAGTAGCAACAAGCTGGCACCAGAGCACACTGTTAAGTGTGTGTTTTAAATGGAATCTGTCACCCCCTGGGACACTTTTAAGCTATTACTATGGGCATACAGGTAATAGAAATGTTAATCTAGTCTTATCTGTATGCCTCATAGTTGTTCTCTACATGTGGAGAATTTCTTTCAGGCTCCAGAGTGTACGGTGCCTGGAAGAAATCACTGCCTCCTCTCTTCATTATACTATCACCCCCTCCCATGCACGTCACACTGACTTGAGACATGCAGTTGTGGTGCCTGAATCCCCCACGAGAATCCCACTCTTGCACCCTGCACTCACTCCTCCTTCTTTCGATGGTCCAATTCTTGTGCGCAGGCGCCAACACACAAGAACATTGAATATGTGGCACCCCAGGAGTCTGGTTGCTACAGTGGCATTGCCTCCCTCACAGGGGATGATGCCATGCCTGGAAGCAAGGAGGAATCCCCTTTCCAGATAATTTCAGCATACAACACCTTTCCTGACTCCAGACCAGGAGAGAGAGCTCTAACACATGTTTTAGGGGAACTTCCCTATAAATTCTGGCCTGGAGGCGGGGTTGATCAGTTCAGTGTGAGAGAGCAGACAGTGTAGGAGGAAGAGGCAAGAAGTGAGGAGAATCTGGGGGTAGGAGCTGCGACTGAGCTCACCCCAGGACTTAGCGCCGGAGACTGGACACCGGAGTCCATGTTTGTGTGGGGACTTCAGGCCCAGCAATCAAATCCAGAGAACAGGAGATTGCAGGTCTCCTGGCCCCAGCTGACACCCGAAGGCACAGCAGCATATAAGAGCCCGGAGTCACCTTGAGGGAGTAACTCCTGGAACAGGCTCAAGCTGCCTACCATGCGGGTAGTGTTTCACTTAGTGGACAGACTGAGAGAGGGACTTGAGGAGAACTAAAAGCACCAAGCACCTAGGGAACAGGGCAGTAGGAAGGCCTCCAACCCCACCTGGCTAGTGGGACTCTGAATTGCTTCCAGGCTGCCCGGATCTCCATCACCAGCTGTGACTTGTGCCCCAGACTGCACCTTCAACCTGAGATTAAAGGTAAAGAAACTACGTCTTAGGGCTGGCGGAAAGCACCAAATAATTATAGGGATGGTATAAGGTGCGTTTGCAGCCCGGGGTCCACCGTGCAGAGATGACACCTGCTGCTCGGTAATGGCGGACAGTATATGGTGGTATAATGTGAACACACACGGGTTAGCTTCACCCGGTATGTTAGGAAGTGAACCCTGTTGCATCACAGGGCCGCAATACCGCAGAGTGAATGCCAGTATTGGGTCACAGGACTCTGCCCCAAGGACACGGGGCTAGAGTCCCTCTAGGCCACCAGCGCTCGGCGCCGCAACTGCAGTGCCAGGGAAAAACCTAAATAATGATTTCCCACACTGAGTGCATGCAGTGCCGCTCTGGCGAACACCACTAACCGCCCCAACTAGGGATAGGTAAACGCACTGGTTGTGCTCGGTGCCGCACTGGCTAACGCTGCTGTTAGATGCTATAGATTGTGTCTGGTCCTGGATGGCACAAACTGGTGCTAGACAGCTTCAACACTCGCAAGCATTCATCAACACTAGTGATGGGAATGATTCGGAGCTTTCACCAGAACAGGTACACATCCACACACACACACAATAACTGATTTATACTATTTCATGGCCGAGCGGCCATGCGAACCTTTTATATCTGTAGCCTTCCAGGACCATCCTAGTGGTCCAATCGGAGCTGCTACAGGACCTGAGCATTTGACCCCGACCACCAATGAGAGGTCGTCCCGTGAGCATGCTCAGTAGAAGAAAAGCAGGACTTAGTCCCTGGAATGTCTGCTCGCCTCTGATCAATGCTGGTTACAAAGGCTGAGCCTGGAATGGCAGCTGTAACCACACACACAGTATCTGCTTGAGCCAGACGCTGGGACCAACATCTCTGACCAGGCTCCACTGCGGCTGAAGAAGAATGGGAGACGGCAGCGGACATGGTTCAAGATTCCCCCTGTGCAGCGGTGGGAACTCGACACCAAACACTACAGTCCTTGTGTCCTCCTCTCATTTCCTGCACCCCAACGTCCACCATGCCTCATAAACTGTTCTTGTAGCCCTGGGGCTACGCTCCACCTGTGGGGAGCAGAACCATCCCAGCTGCATCACCATTGGCCCCCAGCGGTCTCCCTAAGTAGCATCGGCCATTTAAAGCCAAACACTACAAGTGGTGTCACGAACAATCCCCCCTTTTCCCTATACAAACTTTATTCTCATTTCCACCATCATCCATTTTCTTTTCTCCATCCCTTTAATTGCGCACCCAGGGCCACGGACTGGGTCACCGCTGCTGTGACCACCCCTTTATTAGCCGTGTGACCCGGTTCCGAGTATCCCACGGCCCTAGCGGGTATTGCAAATACACTGACCATAGACAGAAGGAAAAATTGCAGATTGAAGAGTGAGTGCAGGGCACATGCTCAGGAATCCGGAGCCAAAACTGAATGTCACAGGTCGATAAGTGTGACGTGCATGGGAGGGTGGTGATAGTATAATGAAGAGCTGAGGCAGTGATTTCCGCTTGCGCCGAAGCCTGGAAGAAATCATTAACATAGTGAAATACAAGTCTATTTCTCCACATCTAGACAGCAACTATGAGGCATACAGGTAAGACTAGATTAACATTTCAGTCACCTGTATGCCTATAGTAATAACTGAAAAGTGTCCCGGGGGTGACAGATTGCCTTTAAGACTATCCAGCGTGACCGCCGCAAGTGATGCATCACTGATGATGCTTCTTTCAGGGAGGGGGAGAGCGCTGCAGCAGTGACTGCCCCCTGATTTTGATGCTCCCATGCACTGGGATTCTCAAGCAAAGCTTCATCAAAAAGTAATTTATAAAATAAAAATAAAAAGTGAAGCAGGTAGTGTAGTCAAGGAAGTACGGGGAATTTTTAATGAAAGTATTTTAGAAAATAATGTAGTTTAAGGCATTAAGCTGACAGGGATTTAGGAGGAAGATTAAGTTGCATTTCAAACCACCCCTTTAATAAAACTTAAAATTCACCCTACAATACTACAGCTGAATTTGTTGCAAAGGTTTGTAATCATATTTCTTTTATTTTCAGAGACATTGTGTCCAGACATTTCTTGCAACATTCTTGCAAACAGAAGGTGATACCTTTTTGATTGTCACATTTGAATTACCTTCAGCAATTGATAATCCTAAAATGCTAAAATTTCAAAGATACTAAAAGCCAAACAAATAAACATTACTCAAAGAAAACCTTATACCTGTGATGGCCAGGGAGAATAACAAAAAGCCTTGGGGTAGAGCATTAGGACTTATGGAGTTTGCAGCTTGCAAATGACTTTTCTGTGGGTAATTTCTATACAGTACTTGGTTTGAATCTAGATAGTATTAGATATGATTGAAAAGTGGATTGTTGGAGAATTCTTGGTATGTACCATTCACAGAGCATAAAGAAGAATATATGAAAGGGTAATAGATGGTAAAAGCTGTAATGCAAAGGTATGTTGTACATGTTGGGTATGTTCTACATACAGTCTAATGCTATTATATATTCCTTTAAGGTTGCGCATGCATATTTGGTTTCCTACTTATACTAGTCATGAAGAATTCTAGGATGTGTTTGTACCTCTCATCTGCCCTTTCAGTCTAATGTGAGCAGGTACCAGGATGCAGTAACAGTCAGAGACAGAGCAAGGGTTAACAGGGGTTTTTAACGAAACAGCGTTACTCCACGGAGAGGGTAAATGGGGGGAATAAGGATAGTAAAACGGTGTTTGGTGGACATAGGTATAGCCGGGGCAATAGAGGGTTGAGGAAATTACAAAGGTATCAAACTTATCAGTCCGGCGGTGTTGAGGATCAGTCTCTGTGAAGATAGCAGTGGTGTTCCGGCCTGAATGCTTGAAGAATCTGGCAGCATCCTGGCCGGAGATGGGTCCTGGGTTCTGGTGTCGGTGAGGGTCCTGGAATGTCGTTTCGCAGGTCCTGGTTCCACGATGGGTCACAATGGAGAGAGAACAGTTCTTTCTTTATAAGCGTCGGTACAATGCTAATACAGGCGGGAGAATCTACGTACGATGGCCACATTCGGTTTACGACCAGGATCTCAAGTCTCGACCTGCACCCCCTGTGGTATGATCGTGGGGAGGGCTCAATGGCACTGCAGGAGTGGATGTTAGGCTTCTTAGGGGACGTCTCTTCCTACAGTCTCCGGTGAGTCTCCATAGGCCTTTCTGACTTAAGCCTACTGTGTCCTGACTGTTCAGCGTGGGAGGGCTCTCACTCTGTCTCGGCACACTACAGCTTCCCGCCTACTGAGTTCCTGTTCCCGCGTACTGCTTCCCTCTTGTACACCTTACACCGCCTGATCTAAAGTTCAAAGGTCTGTCCTGGGCAACTAATTCTCCCCCCCTGCAACTAGGGTGACAGCACCGATGGTTCCAGTCTCATCCTGGATAAGGCACACCAAGGCTGGCTCTCCTCCTTACATTTGCCCTTCCTTTGTGCTCGCCATTCCAAGGGCGAGATCTCTTGCAGCAGGCATTTACATTCTCCTATTCCTTGTACAATTTGCCTCCAGACAAAATGTTCCTGGTCAAAACGGTTAGGGGGTCTTCCTGCGGTTGAAAGTTCAGAGCAACGTAAACTGGGAGTCTCTGTCGAGTCCTGAGAGGTGGATGGATTTGGTTGGACCGACAGGGCTGGGGACATGCCTAATACAGGTTGAACAGTCTTTTTGGGAATTATAGGATCTCAGATGTCTTAGATGTCTCAGGTATCCGTTCTTTCTCTTCCACTGTCAACTGTTCCTCACATTCTTCTTCTTCAACTTGAGTCACAGGTGGGATCTCAGCCGGAGGGGCCTCTTCTTCTTCTTTTACAATGGGATCATGATATATACATGGCCAGAGCATGTTTCGATGGAAAACATGGGAAGGAGCACTCTCTTGTTCTTCAGGCCAGATTTCATAGACTGGCCCACCAGGGCAGACTCGACGCACGACCCAGTGTGGTGTTTCTTCCCACCTGTAGCCAAGCTTGTTTCGTGAATGCTTGTCTCTCACCAGCACCCGATCTCTGGCCTGCAGAGCTGTCACTCACAGTGGGGCTGCCGCAATATGTTCGAATTCTTGAAACTTGGTCTTTACCAGGTGATGCAGAGTCTGTAGCCGATGCCGATGTTCTTACCCCCAGTTGGATACCCTGTCCACGGGTAGTCCTCCTCTGGATCCAGCTCCAGCTCGGTAATCTCTTTGCTGACTCGGTCGACAAGTAGGGAGTAAGGTGTGTATCCTGTGGTGTTATGGACTCTGTTGTTATACACCCACACCAGCTCTGGTACAAACTCCGGCCAACGGGCCTTACAGTCCTCCTACAAGGTTACTAACATTTGGATGAGGGTGATGTTAAAATGTTCACAGGCCCCATTGCCCTGAGGGTGGTAAGGAGTCGTTCGCGACTTTTCAATCTGGTATAAATGATGTAGCTTTTCCATTACCTTCCCCAGGAAACAGGCCCCCTGATCTGAATGTATTCTCTTCGGACATCCATATACCTGAATGAAGTTTTGGCAGATGGCATGTGCTGCAGACTCTGCAGTCGGGTCTCGAGTTGGGGTCACTACCGCAAATTTAGTGAAATGATTTACCATCACTGGGAAGTTCTCGTATCCTTGGCAAGATGGTCCTATCGTTATATAGTCTATCATCAGCACGTACAATGGGGCTGACGTCACTACCGTCTGAAGAGGAGCTCTCTGCTCTGGTGGTTTGGTGAGCTTACAGTTCCTGCATTGCCGGCACACCTCTTCAACCGCAGTTTTCAGTAGGGGATGATAAACTGTTTTATGCAGCCAGTGTAGAGTTTTTCCAGGACCAAAGTGTGCTTCTTATTCGTGGGCCTCTTTTGCAACTTTTTGCACCAATGTTTACCAAACCACCACTTGCCAGACAATGGGCAAAGCTTTCTGTAGCTGAATCTGTATAGCAGCCTGTCTTTCAGATGTGAACTTTCCCACTGCCGTAGTATTTGTAAAGCTCCGGTGGTCAGAGTTTCTCTCTCACTCTTGCTGGGCAGCTGTTGTTGGGCCACCTGTTGTGAATTCTGTGGCCAAGCTCCCTCCTGTGGTCGAGAGTGGTACTTCGGCTGGTTCTGTCTATGAGCTTCCTTTGGTGGATGAGAGTGGTACTGCGGCTTCTGAGTTTCCTTCCTCAGGTGATGAGGTTAAGTCGTTAGGTGCTGCTCTATTTAACTCCACCTGGTGCTTTGATCCTGGCCTCCAGTCAATGTTCTAGTATTGGTCTTGCTTCCTCCTGGATCGTTCCTGTAGCCTGTCTATCCTGCATAAGCTAAGTTTTGCTTGTGTTATTTTTTTTGCTATTTTTTCTGTCCAGCTTGCTATATTGGTTTTTCTTGCTTGCTGGAAGCTCTGAGACGCAGAGGAAGCACCTCCGTACCGTTAGTCGGTGCGGAGGGTCTTTTTGCCCCTCTGCGTGGATGTTTGTAGGTTTTTGTGTTGACTGCAAAGCTATCTTTCCTATCCTCGGTCTATTCAGTAAGTCGGGCCTCACTTTGCTAAATCTATTTCATCTCTGTGTTTGTATTTTCATCTTTACTCACAGTCATTATATGTGGGGGGCTGCCTTTTCCTTTGGGGAATTTCTCTGAGGCAAGGTAGGCTTATTTTTCTATCTTCAGGGCTAGTTAGTTTCTCAGGCAGTGCCGAGTTGCATAGGGAGCGTTAGGCGCAATCCACGGCTACCTCTAGTGTGGTGTGATAGGATTAGGGATTGCGGTCAGTAGAATTCCCACGTCTCAGAGCTCGTCCTATGTTTTTGGTGATTGTCAGGTCACTTTGTGTGCTCTGAACGTCAATGTCCATTGTGGTTCTGAATTACCTGTTCATAACAGCCACCCAAGACTGGATCCGTGCGAGTTCCTCATCTTCTTGCTGAATTCTCACCCATTCATCACGAGGCTGTCTCAGTATACTTTTTGGGACACCCTCCGGTAGCTGATCCTGCGTCGCTGTCAACGTCTTGACAGTACCTCTGAAAACAGGAACTTCCTCATCCTCAAGTTCTTCATCCCGATTGGGACTATGATCTCCATGTGGGACTCTGAACAAGGCATCAGCATGGGTGTTTTCGGCCCCTCGGCGGTAAGTGATTTTATATTGAAATTTGGCCATTCTTGCTACCCATCGTTGTTCTAAGGCCCCCAACTTCACATTTTCTAAATGAGTCAACGGGTTATTATCAGTACGCACCAGCACTTCGGACCCTGCCAATATTCCGCAAATTTCTCGGTCATAGCCCACACCAGTGCCAGCAGCTACAACTTGAATGAGCTGTAATTGTCGGGATTTCGTTCGGAGTCATGCAGGGAGCGACTCGCATATGCAATCACCCGTTCTTTTCCATCTTGGATTTGTGACAATACTGCTCCTAGTCCTTGCAGGCTGCCATGCGTGTGAAGAACAAAGGGCTGTTAAAAGTAGGCATAGGTCAGCACTGGTGCCTCTGTCAGGGCTGTTTTTAGAGTTTGAAACACCTGTTCCTGCCTTTCTCTCCATTGTATCTCCCGATTATTTGCTCCAGATGCAATGCCCCTCAACAGTTCCAGCAACGGGTTCACTATGTGCGTGAAGTTCTTCACGAACCACCGGTAGTAGCCAGTTAGTCCCAAGAAAGCCCTTACATCCTTTATGGTCTTCAGAGTGGGCCAGTCTCCTACCACCGCAATCTTTTCTGGGGATAGTTTTACCCCTTCAGCTGAAACCATGTGCCCTAGGTATTCAATCTGGGTATGGAACAGGTGGCATTTTGAGGGCTTCACTTTCAAGCCATGACCTTGAAGTCGGCTCTAGTCGTTGTTCATCAAACGTGCCGGCATAGATGATTATGTCATCCAGATAGATCAGGGTGGCATGAAAATTCTGGTCCCTCAGACACTTCTCCATGAGCCGTTGAAAAGTTCCCGAAGCATTGGCCAGCTGAACGGCATCTGATTAAATTCAAACAGCCCCATTGGTAGTATAAAGGCCGTCTTTGCTAGGTTGTGCTCAGAAATTGGCACCTACCAGTAGCCACTTGCCAGATCCAGCGTAGAACAATACTTTGCGTGTCCAAGGGAAGAGAGGGACTCTTCCACACAGGGTAGTGGGTATGAATATCGTATGGTACAGGCATTTAATTTGCGGTAGTCCACACAGAATCTAATGGTTCCGTCCTTTTTTCTGACAAGAACTATCGGAGCGGCCCACAGGCTCTGGCTTTCCCAGATCACGCCATTCTGCAGCATCTGAGAGAGCATCCCCTTTACTTCCTGATATAGTTGTGGTGGAATCTGTCGGTAACACTCTCTTACTGGAGCTGCTTGTCCCGTTAGGATCTCATGGGTGCTGACGGTGGTACAGCCGAAGTCTTCTTCGTGCAGAGCGAACACATCCCGATAGCATCCCAGGAGGACTTACACTTGTTGTATCTGGCTAGGTGTAAGCCCAGTAAGTTCAGTCTGCGTCTGGTCAAGTATTTTCCACCCCTCTTACTGCTGGGATGGCTCTGATGCTGAGGGAGTTCTTACAGCTACGTCCCAAAGGTCTTCTTCCCTTACGGTCAGTTGGACAGTCTAGTGTGGTATTAAATCTTCTGAAATGCTGATGATTTAAGCTAACTCACTCCTGGGGGACAAATTGAGCGGTTCTTCCCTTAAATTTATACAGCACACTCTTACCTTTCCTTCACATATGGTAGCCAGCGTCAGTGCAACCAATAACCCGGGTGGTAAATTCTCCTCTGGGACACTCAAGGAAGTCACCTTCTTCTTAGTCTCTGTCAAATCTTCCCTTATGGCTAAGATCTCTCTGTGCAGGTCTTTGGCCCAGCCTGGTTCAGTAACCGAGGTCACAGCCACCTCCCCACTCTGAACCTTCGTCACCGGCACTGTAACCCCCTGTTCCTGCTCTCACGCCCGCACTTCACCTCCCATCTCTGCAAATGTCATATTTGGATTCACTCTCAAGCGCTCTCGCAGGGCCTGTTTCAGTAGGAAGTCTCTCAGTCCGGTCACCAACTGTTCCAGGAGTACTACGTCAATGTGGTCTATTCCCACCCCTCCTTTTCTGGTCACAGCAGTGTAAATCTCCTGTATCATGTTCATGTACTGGTTCACTGTCTCCCCCTCCCTCTGCATGCGACTAAACAAGTGTGACCTCAGTTGTTATGATCTGGTGGTTTAGGAGCAACATGGGACGAGCTCTAAAGGAAGTGGTACCTGTACTGACCGCAGTCTCTAAGCTCAACACAACACTAGAAGTAGCCGTGGGATGGCTTCTAAAGATAGAAACAGGAAAACTATCTTGCCTCAGAGAAAATCCCCAAAGGAGAGATAGCCCCCACAAGTAATGACTGTGAGTGGAGAGGGAAAATACATACACAGAATGAAACCAGGATGAGCACAGGAGGCCAGTCTAGCTAGATAGATAGGACAGGATGGAATACTGTGCGGTCAGTATAAAACACTACAAAAAATCCACACAGAGTTTACAAAAATCTCCACACCTGACTAAAGGTGTGGAGGGTAAATCTGCTTCCCAGAGCTTCCAGCTACACTGAATTAATTCATACTGACAAGCTGGACAAACATAGAAAGCACAGAACGGATAAGTCCACAACCTGAGGACAGAAAAGAGCAAGCAAGGACTTAACTTTGCTGAACTGGAACCATTGACAAGTGGCACTGGCTGAAGGAAGAGCCAGGCATAAATAGCCGAGCAGAAAGACAATCAGTGGAAGCAGCTGCAGACTGCTAAATCCAAGGAGCAGCCATACCACTTAAAACCACCGGAGGGAGCCCAAGAGCAGAACTCACAAAAGTGCCACTTACAACCACCGGAGGGAGCCCAAGAGCGGAATTCACAACAGTATTCCCCCCTTGAGGAGGGGTCACCGAACCCTCACCAGAGCCCCCAGGCCGATCAGGACGAGCCAAGTGAAAAGCACGAACCAAATCGGCGGCATGGACATCGGAGGCAACAACCCAAGAATTATCCTCCTGGCCATAACCCTTCCACTTGACAAGATACTGAAGCCTCCGCCTCGAAAAAAGGAGAATCCAAAATTTTCTCAACCTCATATTCCAACTCTCCCTCAACCAATACCGGGGCAGGAGGATCAACCGAGGGAACAACGGGCACCACATATCTCCGCAACAAAGATCTATGGAAAACATTATGAATGGCAAAAGAGGCTGGAAGAGCCAAACGAAAAGACACAGGATTGATAATTTCAGAAATCCTATAAGGACCAATAAACCGAGGCTTAAACTTAGGGGAAGAAACCTTCATAGGAACATGACGAGAAGACAACCAAACCAAATCCCCCACACGAAGCCGGGGACCAACACACCAACGGCGGTTAGCAAAACGTTGAGCCTTTTCCTGAGACAACGTCAAATTGTCCACCACATGAGTCCAAATCTGCTGCAGCCTGTCCACCACAGAATCCACACCAGGAAGGTCAGAAGGCTCAACCTGCCCAGAAGAAAAACGAGGATGAAAACCAAAATTACAAAAGAAAGGTGAAACCAAAGTAGCCGAACTAGCCCTATTATTAAGGGCAAACTCGGCCAACGGCAAGAAAGCCACCCAATCATCCTGATCAGCAGACACAAAGCATCTCAAATAGGATTCCAAGGTCTGATTAGTTCGCTCAGTTTGGCCATTAGTCTGAGGATGAAACGCCGAAGAAAAAGTCAAATCAATGCCCATCCTAGCACAAAAGGCCCGCCAAAGCCTAGAGACAAACTGAGAACCTCTGTCAGACACAATATTCTCCGGAATGCCATGCAAATGAACCACATGCTGAAAAAACAATGGAACCAAATCAGAGGAGGAAGGCAACTTAGGCAAAGGTACCAGATGGACCATTTTAGAGAACCGGTCACAAACAACCCAGATAACAGACATCTTCTGGGAAACAGGAAGATCAGAAATAAAATCCATGGAAATATGCGTCCAGGGCCTCTCAGGGACCGGCAAAGGCAAAAGCAACCCACCAGCGCGGGAACAGCAAGGCTTGGCCCGGGCGCAAGTCCCACAGGACTGCACAAAAGCACGCACATTGCGCGACAAGGAAGGCCACCAAAAGGACCTAGCAACCAAATCTCTGGTACCAAAAATCCCAGGATCACCAGCCAACACTGAACCATGAACCTCAGAAATTACCTTTCTTGTCCATCTATCAGGAACAAACAGCTAACCCACTGGACAGCGGTCAGGCTTATCAGCCTGAAATTCCCAAAGCACCCGCCGCAAATCAGGGGAGATGGCAGAAACAATCACCCCTTCCTTAAGAATGCCAACCAGCTCAGGGACTCCAGGAAAATCAGGCAAAAAACTCCTAGAGAGGGCATCAGCCTTAACATTCTTAGATCCCGGAAGATACGAGACCACAAAATCAAAACGGGAGAAAAACAGGGACCATCGAGCCTGTCTAGGATTCAGACGCTTGGCCGACTCGAGGTAAATCAGATTCTTATGATCAGTCAAGACCACAATGCGGTGCTTAGCTCCCTCAAGCCAATGTCGCCACTCCTCAAACGCCCACTTCATAGCCAACAACTCCCGATTGCCGACATCATAATTGCTTGCCGCAGGCGAAAACTTTCTGGAAAAAAAAGCACACGGTTTCATCAAAGAACCATCAGAATCCCTCTGAGACAAAACGGCCCCTGCCCCAATCTCAGAAGCGTCAACCTCAACCTGAAAAGGAAGAGAAACATCCGGCTGACGCAACACAGGGGCAGAAGTAAATCGGCGTTTAAGCTCCCGAAAGGTCTCAACAGCCGCAGAGGACCAATTCGCCACATCAGCGCCTTTCTTAGTCAAATCAGTAAGGGGCTTAACCTGTTATGTTTGCTAATGACAGGTGTTATGAAGGCAATCCAGAAACACAGTGTGCTTAGCGATCAGAGCGCACACAGTGATCTGACAAATACCCAAAAATACAAGAACGAGCTCTGAGACGTGGAAACTCTGTAGACTGCACACCTGATCCTATCCTAAACACAACTAAAAGCGGCTGTGGATTGCGCCTAACAACTACCTAGGCAACTCGGCACAGCCTAAGAAACTAGCTAGCCTGAAGATAGAAAAATAGGCCTGACTTGCCCCAGAGAAATTCCCCAAAGGAAAAGGCAGCCCCCCACATATAATGACTGTGAGTAAGATGAAAAGACAAAACGTAGGGATGAAAAAGATTCAGCAAAGTGGGGCCCGATATTCTAGGACAGAGCGAGGACAGTAAAGCGAACTTTGCAGTCTACAAAAAACCCTAAAGCAAAACCACGCAAAGGGGGGCAAAAAAAACCCACCGTGCCGAACTAACGGCACGGCGGTACACCCTTTGCGTCTCAGAGCTTCCAGCAAAACAAAAGACAAGCTGGACAGAAAAAAAGCAACAAAAAAGCAAAAAGCACTTAGCTATACAGAGCAGCAGGTCACAGGAACAATCAGGAGAAGCTCAGATCCAACACTGAAACATTGACAAGGAGCAAGGATAGCAGCATCAGGCGGAGTTAAGTAATGAAGCAGTTAACGAGCTCACCAGAACACCTGAGGGAGGAAGCTCAGAAGCTGCAGTACCACTTGTGACCACAGGAGTGAATTCAGCCACAGAATTCACAACATTAACCACACTGGAAAAGTTGGCAATTAAACGGCGATAGAAATTAGCAAAGCCCAAAAATTTTTGAAGGCTCTTCACAGATGTGGGTTGAATTCAGTCATGAATAGCTTGGACCTTAACAGGATCCATTTCCATAGACGAGGGAGAAAAAATAAAACCCAAAAAAGAGACCTTCTGAACTCCGAATAGGCACTTAGACCCCTTCACAAATAAAGCATTATCACGAAGGATCTGGAATACCATCCTGACCTGCTTCACATGAGACTCCCAATCATCGGAAAAAATCAAAATATCATCCAAATATACAACCATGAATTTATCAAGATAATTGCGGAAAATATCATGCATGAAGGATTGGAACACAGATGGAGCATTAGAGAGCCCGAATGGCATCACAAGGTATTCAAAATGGCCTTCGGGCGTATTAAATGCAGTTTTCCATTCGTCACCCTGTTTAATACGAACAAGATTATATGCCCCTCGGAGGTCAATCTTAGTAAACCAACTAGCCCCCTTAATCTGAGCAAACAAATCAGAAAGCAAAGGCAAGGGTTATTGGAATTTGACCGTGATCTTATTAAGAAGACGATAATCTATACACGGTCTCAAGGAGCCATCCTTCTTAGCAACAAAAAAGAAACCCGCTCCCAATGGTGATGAAGACGGCTGAATATGCCCCTTCTCCAAAGATTCCTTAACATAGCTCCGCATGGCTGCATGCTCTGGCACAGACAGATTGAAAAGTCGGCCCTTAGGGAACTTACAACCAGGAATCAAGTTAATAGCACAATCACAGTCCCTATGTGGAGGAAGGGAACTGGACTTGGGCTCATCAAATACATTCTGGAAATCCGACAAAAACTCAGGGACCTCAGAAGAGGGGGAAGAGGAAATTGACATCAAAGGAATGTCACTATGTATCCCTTGACAACCCCAACTAGTCACAGACATAGTTTTCCAATCCAGCATCGGATTATGTTCCTGTAACCATGGAAAACCCAGTACAACAACATCATGCAGGTTATGCAACACCAGAAAACGGCAATTTTCCTGATGTGCTGGAGCCATGTACATGGTCATCGGCTTCCAATACTAAGGTTTATCCTTGGCCAATGGTGTAGCATCAATGCCCCTCAAAGGAATAGGGCTCTGCAAAGGCTGCAAGGAAAAACCACAGCGCCTGGCGAATTCTAAGTCCATTAAGTTCAGGGCAGCGCCTGAATCCACAAATGCCATGACAGAAAAGGACGACAATGAGCAAATCAGGGTCACAGATAAAAGAAATTTAGGCTGTACAGTACTAATGGTAACAGACCTAGCGACCCTCCTAGTACGTTTAGGGCAATCAGAAATAACATGAGCAGAATCACCACAGTAAAAACACAGCCTATTCTGACGTCTGAATTCCTGCCGTTCTGTTCTAGTCAAAATCCTATCACATTGCATAGGTTCAGGACTTTGCTCAGAGGACACTGCCATATAGTGCATAGCTTTGCGCTCGCGCAGACGCCGATCAATCTGAATGGCTAGAGACATACGGTAGATTCGCTCAAACCAGTAGGCGTAAGGAAGCCCACCATAACATCTTTAAGGGCTTCAGAAAGACCTTTTCTGAAAATAGCAGCCAGAGCATCCTCATTCCATTTAGTGAGCACAGACCATTTCCTAAATTTCTGGCAGTATAATTCTTCCGCTTCCTGACCTTGACACAGGGCCAACAGGGTTTTTTCTGCATGATCCACAGAATTAGGTTCGTCATACAATAATCCGAGCGCTTGAAAAAATGCGTCTACATTCAGCAATGCCGGATCCCCTGATTCAAGGGAGAATGACCAGTCCTGAGGGTCACCACGCAGCAAGGATATGATGATTTTAACTTGCTGAATGGGATCACCAGAAGAACGGGGTTTCAAAGCAAAAAACAATTTGCAGTTATTTTTAAAGTTCAAAAACTTGGATCTGTCCCCAAAAAACAAATCAGGAGTAGGAATTCTAGGCTCCAAAGCCGGAGTCTGGACAACATAATCTTGGATACTCTGTAGTCTTGCAGCAAGTTGATCCACACGAGAAAACAAACCCTGAACATCCATGCCAGAGCATAAATCCTGAAAAAAAAGACAAAATAGAGCACAGAAAAAAAAATGGCTCAGAATTTTTTCCTTCTTTTGAGATGCATTTAATTCATTTTTGGCCACTTGTACTGTTATGATCTGGTGGTTTAGGAGCAACATGGGATGAGCTCTAAAGGAAGTGGTACCTGTACTGACCGCAGTCCCTAAGATCAACACAACACTAGAAGTAGCCGTGGGATGCTCCTGACACTCCCTAGGCACCTCGTCACAGCCTAAGATCTAACTACCCCTAAAGATAGAAACAGGAAAACTATCTTGCCTCAGAGAAAATCCCCAAAGGAGAGATAGCCCCCCACAAGTAATGACTGTGAGTGGAGAGGGAAAAGACATACTCAGAATGAAACCAGGATGAGCACAGGAGGCCAGTCTAGCTAGATAGATAGGACAGGATGGAATACTGTGCGGTCAGTATAAAACACTACAAAAAATCCACACAGAGTTTACAAAAATCTCCACACCTGACTAAAGGTGTGGAGGGTAAATCTGCTTCCCAGAGCTTCCAGCTACACTGAATTAATTCATACTGACAAGCTGGACAAACATAGAAAGCACAGAACGGATAAGTCCACAACCTGAGGACAGAAAAGAGCAAGCAAGGACTTAACTTTGCTGAACTGGTCAGGACAACAGGGAAATCCAAAGAGATGTGAATCCAACCAGGAACCATTGACAAGTGGCACTGGCTGAAGGAAGAGCCAGGCATAAATAGCCGAGCAGAAAGACAATCAGTGGAAGCAGCTGCAGACTGCTAAATCCAAGGAGCAGCCATACCACTTAAAACCACCGGAGGGAGCCCAAGAGCAGAACTCACAAAAGTGCCACTTACAACCACCGGAGGGAGCCCAAGAGCGGAATTCACAACACTCAGTTCCCCCACATCTGTGGTGTCTCTTTGCATCTCCTCCAGTATATGAAGGACTTTGTCAAATGTGTCACGTTGTCGGGAAGGTCTCAACATCACTGAACCTTTTGCCTCCCCCTCTAATGCCATTATGGCAACCTCCACCTGCAACACGGGCACCATAGGGTGCATTCTCATCACCCCCTGATACATTCCGTCCGGCTCCACAACATAATATTGTTCCCATTGAACTTTGGCAAGTTAGTCAGCATAGCCCCTAGGGAGATAATGGACCTGAGGAGTGCTCCAGACGCTTGGTCTGCCCCCTCCGAACCTGAATACTGCATCCTGCTGACTAGGGATAGGGTAAATGGGGGAATAAGGATAGTAAAACGGTGTTTGGTGGACGTAGGTATAGCAGGGGCAATAGAGGGTTGAGGATCCAGTCCAGTGGTGTTGAGGATCAGTCTCTGTGAAGATATCGGTGGCGTTCCCGCCTGAACGCTCGAAGAATCCGGTGGCGTCCTGGTTGGAGATGAGTCCTGGGTTCCGGTGTCGGCGAGGGTCCTGGAATGTCCTTTCGCGGGTCCTGGTTCCACGATAGGTCACGATGGAGAGATAACAGTCCTTTCTTTATAAGTGTCGGCACAATGCTAATACGGGCGGCAGAGTCTTTGTACAATGGCCGCACTCGGTTTATGGCCAGGATCTCGAGTCTCGACCTGCACCCCCTGTGGTCTGGTCATGGGGAGGGTTCACTCACGCAGAGTGGCACTTCGGGAGTGGATGTCAGGGTTCTTAGGAGACGTCTCTTCCTAAAGACTCCAGCAGGGGCTGGCTAGCAAATTTTAGCCTGGGGAGAAAACACAAAGCACTGGCCCAGGAGTGGTGGCCCATCTTTATGTTAAGGAGTCAAAGGTCTCACACACCATTCAATGTGAGTAGTGCGCATCCAAAGTGCAACTGAGTGCAACAAAGTTCGGTTCTGAATATGATCAGCAGCAAATTTTGTATTTGCAATATTCTCTGAACGTCATTGGAGTCAGTGGGAGTAGAAATGACCAAATATGTTGGTACCAGTATGGCACGAATATGGCAATTTCAGATTCGGCGTCGATTCCGAACATATTCACACGACTCTACTTCTTAGCAGCCATACTGTAAAGTGTTACACACAACAAATGCTACCTGAGATGCAGTTTTAACCAGTTTATGTCTATAATCATATGCCTCTTTGCAGGAACACTCCAGTGTGCACAGTCACATAATGTAAGATTGATATACAGACATGACAAATGCCTAAGACACTCTATTTTTATTTGTGTACTGAATCCACTAATACATTTAGGCCACAATTCATCAATTTTTTCTTGAATTCTGGCATAATACACTTTGAAAAGTCAGAAAATTTGTGCACATTTCGAACTTATTAAAAAAAGTTGTGGCTTTTGCCATGTTCACCCAGTGTTAGCCAGATACACCAAAGTAGGAAGAACATGGGTGAAGCACGTCAACCAAATTCTTCAAAAGTTAGAAGACTTTAGTGGCCTAACTTAAGCCAGAAATGTACACTTTTGGCAAGGTGCACACCAGTGACAAGATGTGCTTAACCCCTTAATCCCATATGACGTACTATCCCGTCGAGGTGGGGTGGGCCTTAATTCCCACCGACGGGATAGTACGTCATAGGCGATTGGCCGCGCTCACGGGGGGAGCGCGGCCGATCGCGGCCGGGTGTCAGCTGCCTATCGCAGCTGACATCCGGCACTATGTGCCAGGAGCGGTCACGGACCGCTCCTGGCACATTAACCCCCGGCACACCGCGATCAAAGATGATCGCGATGTGCCGGCGGTACAGGGAAGCATCACGCAGGGAGGGGGCTCCCTGCGTGCTTCCCTGAGACGATTGGTACAAGGCGATGTGCTCACCTTGTACCAAGCATTTTCTCCCTGCAGTCCCCGGATCCAAAATGGCCGCAGGGCTGCATCCGGGTCCTGCAGGGAGTATTTCCGGGTCAGGAGCAGGCTGCAGCTGCAGCTCTGTAAGCCTGCAGCGATGAGTGAGATCGCCGATCTCACAGAGTGCTGTGCAAACTGTGAGATCGGCGATCTGTGATGTCCCCCCCCCGGGACAAAGTAAAAAAGTTAAAAAAAAATTTACCACATGTGTAAAAAAAAATTAAAAAAAAGATTACTAAATAAATAAATAAAAAAATTTTTTTCCCATAAATATATTTCTTTATCTAAAAAAAAACAAAAAAACAATAAAAGTACACATATTTAGTATTGCCGCGTCCGTAACGACCCGACCTATAAAACTGTCCCACTAGTTAACCCCTTCAGTGAACACCGTAAGAAAAAAAAAACCGAGCCAAAAAACAACGCTTTATTATCATACCGCCGAACAAAAAATGGAATAACACGCGATCAAAAAGACGGATGTAAATAACCATGGTATCGCTGAAAACGTCATCTTGTCCCGCAAAAAACGAGCTGTCACAAAGCATAATAAGCAAAAAAATAAAAAAGTTATAGTCCTCCTGAAAATAAAGCGATGCCAAAATAATTATTTTTTCTATAAAATAGCTTTTATCGTATAAAAGCGCCAAAACATAAAGAAAATGATATAAATGAGATATCGCTGTAATCGTACTGACCCGATGAATAAAACTGCTTTATCTATTTTACCAAACACGCAACGGTATAAACGCCTCCCCCCAAAAAAAATTCATGAATAGCTGGTTTTTGGTCATTCTGCCTCACAAAAATCGGAATAAAAAGTGATCAAAAACTGTAACGTGTCCAAAAATGTTACCAATAAAAACGTCAACTCGTCCCGCAAAAAACAAGAACTCAAATAACTCTGTGGACTCAAATATGAAAAAATTATAGGTCTCAGAATGTGGAGACGCAAAAACTTTTTTGCTATAAAAAAAAGCGTCTTTTAGTGTGTGACAACTGCCAATCATAAAAATCCGATATAAAAAACGCTATAAAAGTAAATCAAACCCCCCTTCATCACCCCCTTAGTTAGCGAAAAATAATAAAATTAAAAAAAAGTATTTATTTCCATTTTCCCATCAGGGCTAGGGTTAGGGTTAGGGCTAGGGTTAGTGCTAGGGTTAGGGCTAGGGTTAGGGCTAGGGTTGGGGTTAGGGCTAGGGTTGGGGCTAGGGTTAGGGCTAGGGTTGGGGCTAGGGTTGGGGCTGGGGTTAGGGCTAGGGTTAGGGTTGGGGCTAGGGTTGGGGCTGGGGTTAGGGCTAGGGTTAGGGTTGGGGTTAGGGTTCGGAGCTAAAGTTAGGGTTAGGGTTGGGGCTAAAGTTAGGGTTAGGGTTGGGGCTAAAGTTAGGGTTAGGGTTGGGGCTAAAGTTAGGGTTAGGGTTTGGATTATATTTACGGTTGGGAATAGGGTTGGGATTAGAGTTAGGGGTGTGTCAGGGTTAGGGGTGTGGTTAGGTTTACCGTTGGGATTAGGGTTAGGGGTGTTGTTGGATTAGGGTTTCAGGTAGAATTGGGGAGTTTCCACTGTTCAGGCACATTAGGGGCTCTCCAAACGCGACATGGTGTCCGATCTCAATTCCAGCCAATTCTGCGTTGAAAAAGTAAAACAGTGCTCCTTCCCTTCCGAGCTCTCCGGTGCGCCCAAACAGGGGTTTACCCCAACATATGGGGTATCAGCGTACTCAGGACAAATAGGACAACAACTTTTGGGGTCCAAGTTCTCTTGTTATCCTTGGGAAAATAAAAATGTGGGGGGCTAAATATCATTTTTGTGGGAAAAATAAGATTTTTTTTATTTTCGCGGCTCTGCGTTGTAAACTGCAGTGAAACACTTGGGGGTTCAAAGTTCTCACAACACATCTAGATAACTTCCTTTGGGGGTCTAGTTTCCAATATGGGGTCACTTGTGGGGGTTTCTACTGTTTGGGTACATCAGGGGCTCTGCAAATGCAACGTGACGCCTGCAGACCAATCCATCTAAGTCTGTATTCCAAATGGCGCTCCTTCCCTTCCAAGCTCTGCCATGCGCCCAAACAGTGCTTCCCCCCACATATGGGGTATCAGCGTACTCAGGACAAATTGGACAACAACTTTTGAGGTCCAATTTATCCTGTTACCCTTGTGAAAATACAAAACTGGGGACTAAAAAATCATTTTTGTGAAAAAAAAAAGAATTTTTATTTTCACGGCTCTGCGTTATAAACTGTAGTGAAACACTTGGGGGCTCAAAGCTCTCAAAACACATCTAGATAAGTTCCTTAGGGGGTCTACTTTCCAAAATGGTGTCACTTGTGGGTGGTTTCAATGTTTAGGCACATCAGGGGCTCTCCAAACGCAACATGGCGTCCCATCTCAATTCCAGTCAATTTTGCATTGAAAAGTCAAATGGCGCTCCTTCCCTTCCGAGCTCTGCCATGCGCCCAAACAATGGTTTACACCCACATATGGGGTATCAGCGTACTCAGGACAAATTGCACAACAACTTTTGTGGTCTAATTTCTTCTCTTACCCTTGGGAAAATAAAAAATTGGGGGGAAAAATATCATTTTTGTGAAAGAATATGATTTTTTATTTTTACGGCTCTGCATTATAAACTTCTATGAAGCACTTGTTGGGTCAAAGTGCTCACCACACATCTAGATAAGTTCCTCAAGGGGTCTACTTTCCAAAATGGTGTCACTTGTGGGGGTTTTCAATGTTTAGGCACATCAGGGGCTGTCCAAATGCAACATGGCGTCCCATCTCAATTCCAGTCAATTTTGCATTGAAAAGTCAAATGGCGCTCCTTCCGAGCTCTCCCACGCGCCCAAACAATGATTTACACCCACATATGGGGTATCAGCGTACTCAGGACAAATTGCACAACAACTTTTGTGGTCTAATTTCTTCTCTTACTCTTGGGAAAATAAAAAATTGGGGGCAAAAATATAATTTTTGTGAAAAAATATGATTTTTTATTTTTACGGCTCTGCATTATAAACTTCTATGAAGCACTTGGTGGGTCAAAGTGCTCACCACACATCTAGATAAGTTCCTTAGGGGGTCTAGTTTCCAAAATGGTGTCACTTGTGGGGGGTTTCAATGTTTAAGCACATCAGGGGCTCTCCAAATGCAACATGGCGTCCCATCTCAATTGCAGTCAATTTTGCATTGAAAAGTCAAATGGCACTCCATTCCTTCTGAGCTCTGCCATGCACCCAAACAGTGGTTTATCCCCACATATGGGATATCAACGTACTCAGGACAAATTGTACAACAACTTTCGAGGTCCATTTTCTCCTGTTACCCTTGGTAAAATAAAACAAATTGGAGCTGAAATAAATTTTGTGTGAAAAAAAGTTAAATGTTCATTTTTATTTAAACATTCCAAAAATTCCTGTAAAACACCTGAAGGGTTAATAAACTTCTTGAATGTGGTTTTGAGCACCTTGAGGGGTGCAGTTTTTAGAATGGTGTCACACTTGGGTATTTTCTATCATATAGACCCCTCAAAATGACTTCAAATGAGATGTGGTCCTTAAAAAAAAATGGTGTTGTAAAAATGAAAAATTGCTGGTCAACTTTTAACCCTTATAACTCCCTAACAAAAAAAAATGTTGGTTCCAAAATTGTGCTGATGTAAAGTAGACATGTGGGAAATGTTACTTATTAAGTATTTAGCATGACATATCTCTGTGATTTAAGGGTATAAAAATTCAAAGTTGTAAAATTGCGAAATTTTCAAAATTTTCGCCAAATTTCCGTGTTTTTCTCAAATAAACGCAAGTTATATCGAATAAATTTAACAACTATCATGAAGTACAATACGTCACGAGAAAACAATGTCAGAATCGCCAAGATCTGTTGAAGCGTTCCAGAGTTATAATCTCATAAAGGGACAGTGGTCAGAATTGTAAAAATTGGCCCGGTCATTAACGTGCAAACCACCCTCGGGGCTTAAGGGGTTAATACATTAAGTGCTAAGCGCGCCTCTTAATGAATCTTACACCTGCACTGCCAACATTAGAGGGATGGTCCGGTACCTTTGTGAATTTCTATCCGTACACCCTAAATTCTTTGTAATGAGCTTTATTACACAACACCCTACACTTCTCCCTACTAGTGATGAGTGAGTGTGCTCGTTACTCGAGATTTTCGAGCATGTTCGGGTGGTCTCCGAGTATCTTGCGCTTGCTCGTAGATTATGTTTGTGTCCCCGGAGCTGCATGATTTATGGTTGTTAGACAACCTGAACACATGCAGGGATTGCCTGTTTCTTAGGGAATCCCCACATGTATCCAGGCTGTCTAACAGCTACAAGTCATGCAGCTGCGGGGACACAAACATAATCTACGAGCATGCCCAAGATACTCGGAGAACACCTGAGCATGCTCGCTCATCACTACTCTCTACCTATCTAATCTCTAAAAGTATTTTTTTTACTTCATTTCCTGTGGTGTTTTGTTTAAAGGGAACCTGACTGCAGAAAAACGCTATAAACCTACAGCTATGAGAATAATCTGCAGGTTAATAGTGTTACTAATCTGCCCAGCGCCCGCACTTAGCCGAACGCTGCATTGGAAAAAATGAACTTTATTTCCCCATCAGTGTTCGGGTTTCAGTCACGGGGTGGGGGAAGTGCCGGCGCGGATTCAGTCACCACTCTGAATATACAGAGTGATGGCCGTAACTGCACCCCCGGCCCTGACTGACAGCCCTCCCCAATGCAGAGCATCAGTCAATGCGAGGGTGCGGTAACAGCCGCCGCTCTGTAGACTCAGAGCGGTGACTTGAACCTGTGTCGGCACCATCTCCATGACTAAAATGCGGATGCTACATGGAGAATAAAGTTAATTTTCCCCCTGCAGCGTTTGGCTAAGTGTAGGTGCCGGGCAGGTTAGGAACGCTATTAACCTGCAGATTAACCCCGTATCTGCAGGTTGATAGTATTTTTTCTGTTGACAGGTTCCCTTTAAGATTAGCCTCTAAAGATGTCTTGTAAACATGGTGACAGAGTCTGTGGGAGATGTGCTTCTATCTCTGCCATCACATCTTCTAACTATGAAACAAGAGGTCGTAAGTGGGCAGAGACAATAGTAGTGAGTGACACCAGTGACACCCCACAGCTTCTACCACCACCCTCCAAACACGCAGGGAAGCTGTATGCATGCACCGCGGCTTCATTGTCACGGCAGCAGTGATGTAGGACACAGCCAAATGCGAGATTTTCAAAGTTGGCGCTAATGGCTGACAGAGTCCTGTGTCACCGCTAAATCTGGTGTGCAAACACCCAGCTTACTGTGCATTAACAGATTTGCAACTACACATCCCCACGTACGCAGACACACGCACGCTACCATTTACACGGATGCACACTGTTAAATATTAATTATTGATTATTGACTTATTCTTATTCTCAATTCTGTACTGAGCACATTGCCTTTCGCTGACAAAACATATGGTATTTCTGACTCATAGTAAATGTCAATCCCATATATAGAGACCACGTGCTCTGTGGGACGTATATATAACATGGCCACAGGAAGAAGGGGGTTCTTGTTCACTCTCTACGGACACACTCCAGGGACATTTTACTCTGACACTAGGTTGGATGGACAGCTGGTATGTAAGTTAATCACCACGTGTTGCTTCCAGAGACGCTTATGACAGACACAGACTTCATTTACCATTCAGGATCTCAGGAAAGAAGGGGAATAAACTTTCATATGAATAAATGGACAATCTCTGTAACTATTTCAGAAGATTTTATGTTTTACTGCAATGATGTTTTTTGGTGGACAATCCATTAAACCACTGCATTTTTTATAAGAAATATCATGACATTTTCTTTAGAGTATCACATCTGGTAAAGAGTCCTGCATAACTAAATATACGAAGTAAGTATTTTTAACAAGAATAAAGATCATTTTCTCCCTGCTGCATTCAGCTGCATGCATGCGCAGGACAGCATAATTCTGTTAAATTGCAGATCAGCGTTATTTCTGGTGATAGGTTCCCATTAAATATGGGTAGTGGGTTGGGTTCATGGAATGGCTGCTGGCCAATGGAGTGAGTTCCCAGGGGGTGGTCAGAAAACTACGTCATTATCAGCAAATTAGGAACAGAATCGTCAGGCAGAAGGATAGTCTAAACAGGGGACGAGGTCAGATTTGGGAATCAAACATGCGGAACCAGAGACAAATAACAGGAGTGAACCAAAACCAGTATAAACTACAACTGGCAACTCCCAGCAGTAGGCTAGAAGTTTAAGTATAGTGTAATGATATCCCATTGGACATAGCAGGGAGCAGAATACTACTGATAGACAGCACACACATCCATACTGCCAGATGGTGGTCAAAGCAACACTAGTTTCTCTGGCTGGACAGCACCTGCACCGCATTGGCCAGAGAGTTTTGTCACGATGTCTCATCACTAGTACCATCCTCGGGTGAATACAGCGGCACCTGATAACAGAAGAAGTCGTCAAAGGAGCAGGCCAGCTGGAGATGTACCAAGATACATATATATCTACTATATAATTGTCTAAGGGTCACTTCCGTCTTTCTGTCTGTGCTTCTGTCTGTCTTTCTGTCACAGATATTCATTGGTCGCGGCCTCTGTCTGTCATGGAATCCAAGTCGCTGATTGGTCTCACCAACTGCCTGTCATGGCTGCCGCCAATCAGCGACGGCCACAGTCCGATTAGTCCCTCCCTACTCCCCTGCAGTCAGGTGCCTTGCGCCCGCTCCATACTCCCCGCAGTCACCACTCACACAGGGTTAATGCCAGCGGTAACGGACCGCGTTATGCCGGGGGTAACTCACTCCGTTACCGCCACTATTAACCCTGTGTGACCAAGTTTTTACTATTGATGCTGCCTATGCAGCATCAATAGTAAAAATATCTAATCTTAAAAATAATAAAAAAATAAAAAATCATCATATACTCACCCTCTTTCCCGCTCTTCGTGACGTTCCGGTGCTAAGGATGGTATGCGACAAGGACCTTCCATGACATCACGGTCATGTGACCGTGACGTCATCACAGGTCCTGCGCGCCTGCGCGAGAAGGACCTTCCATAATGTCACGGTCATGTGACCGCGACATCATCACATGTCCTGCGCGCCTACACGAGAAGGACCTGCCATGACGTCACGGTCATGTGACCACGACGTCATCACAGGTCCTGCGCGCCTACGCGAGAAGGACCTTCCATAATGTCACGGTCATGTGACCGCGACGTCATCACAGGTCCTGCGCGCCTACACGAGAAGGACCTGCCATGTCGTCACGGTCATGTGACCACGACGTCATCACAGGTCCTGCGCGCCTGCGCGAGAAGGACCTGCCATGATGTCACGGTCATGCGACCGCGACGTCATCACAAGTCCAGTGCGCCTGCGTGAGAAGGACCTTCCATAACGTCACGGTCATGTGACCGCGATGTCATCACAGGTCCTGCGCGCCTACGCGAGAAGGACCTGCCATGACGTAACGGTCATGTGACCATGACGTCATCACTCCCTGGGACCGGAAGCTGGCGACAGAACTACAAGGGGCCCTCGGATCGGAAGGTGAGTATATGTTTATTTTTTAACCTGTGACATACGTTGCTGGGCAATATACTATGTGGCTCTGTGCTGTATAATATGTCGCTGTGCAATATACTACGTGGATTTGTGCTGTATACTACGTCACTGGGCAATATACTACGTAACTGGGCAATATACTACTTAACTGGGCAATATACTACGTGGCTGGGCAATATGCTCTTTGCTGTATAATACATGGCTGGGCAATATACTATATGACTGGGCAATATACTATGTAGCGGGGCAATATAGTACGTGACTGGGCAATATACTACGTGGGCTGTGCAATATACTACGTGGCTCTGTGCTGTATACTACATTGCTGGGCAATATACTACGTAACTGGGCAATATACTACTTAACTGGGCAATATACTACGTGGCTGGGCAATATGCTCTGTGCTGTATAATACATTGCTGGGCAATATACTACGTGGCTGGGCAATATACTACGTGACTGGGCAATATACTACGTAACTGGGCAATATACTATGTAGCGGGGCAATATAGTACGTGACTAGGTAATATACTACGTGGGCTGTGCAATATACTACGTGGCTCTGTGCTGTATACTACGTGGCTGGGCAATATGCTCTGTGCTGTATACTACGTCGCTGGGCAATATACTATGTGACTGGGCAGTATACTACACAACTGGGCAATATACTACGTAACTGGGCAATATACTACGTGGCTGGGCAATATGCTCTGTGCTGTATACTACATTGCTGGGCAATATACTACGTGGCTGGGCAATATACTACGTGACTGAGCAATATACTACGTGACTGGGCAATATACTACGTAGCTGGGCAATATAGCACGTGACTGCACAATATACTACGTAGCTGGGAAATATACTACGTGACTGGGCAATATACTACGTGGGCTGTGCAATATACTATGTGGCTCTGTGCTGTATACTACGTCGCTGGGCAATATACTACGTGGCTGGGCAATATGCTCTGTGCTGTATACTACGTCGCTGGGCAATATACTACGTCTCTGGGCAATATACTACGTGACTGGACAATATACTACATGGCTGGGCAATATACTACATGGCTGGGCAATATACTATGAGGAAATGCCCGATGCGTTAGAATCGGGCCACCATCTAGTATCTATATAACCATCTAAGGGGTACTTCCGTCTGTTTGTCGGTCTTTCTGTCTGTTACGGAAATACCGCATAGGTATTAGGAGTGCACATTAGGAGTGCTGGTTGGTTTTTTTTCTCTATTTGATGGATGGATGCGGCTGCATCCTGACTGCTCTGTGCACTCCTCCCATTGACCTTGCAGGTGGTGGTAATCAACTCTACCTGCCCATAAATTGTAGGTTTAGCCCAGAGTGACATGTTTTGTCCAGATTTGTAGGCTGGTGGCCCAAAAGTGGCATGGTAGAGTAGGACCCATCATAGGGAGATCACCTTGCCGTGGTTAATGGGCACACATGAATTGGCCAATTTATGCGCTAAGAATCTTCATTTTATCTATAACTGTAAGTTTTATGAAAAAAAAAATGTGAACATTTTTTTATGAAAAAATATTTTTGAGAAGTATAATTCGTATTGAATATTTGTCTGTGTTTTCACATGGCCTAGATTCATGTACATGTGCTGCTGTGTTCTTCTTTATCTATATGATGCAGCTTGCACATGTTCACATTAGGAGTGCTGGTTGTTTTTTTTTCTCTCTCTCTATATATATACATTGTAATTTTGTTTATCTTACTGCCTGCATGATTTGTAGGGTCCAATATTGGGTTGCCAGGACCATATGTCAGGCCGGTTTCACACGTCAGTGGCTCCGGTACGTGAGGTGACAGTTTCCTCACGTACCAGAGCCACTGACACACGTAGACACATTCAAATCAATACATCTGTGCAGATGTCATTGATTTTTTGCAGACCGTGTCTCCGTGTGCCAAACACGGCGACATGTCAGTGTTCGTGGGAGCGCACGGATTACACGGACCCATTAAAGTCAATGGGTCTGTGTAAAACACGTACCGCACACGGACGTTGTCCGTGTGCCGTGCAGGAGACAGCGCTACAGTACACCCCCACTGGTGCTGAAGCCGCGATTCATATCTTCTCTGCAGCAGCGTTCGTTGTAAAGAAGATATGAATAATCCTTTTTTTTGTTTGTTTCTCGTGTTTAAAATAAAGGTCCATGTCCCCACCCCCCTCCCACCCCCTGTGCGCCCACCCGCTGTTATTAACTCACCCGGCTCCCTCGCTGGCTGGCGCTGCTTCCTGTCCTGGCCGCACCTTCTACTGTATGAGCGGTCACGTTGGGCCGCTCATTTACAGTATGGAAGGTGGAGCCGCATATTCATGACTGTAATCGGCGGCCCCACGTGACCGCTCATACAGTAGAAGGTGCAGCCAGGACAGGACGCAGGACAGGACGCTGCGAGGGAGCCAGGTGAGTATTTTAAGAACAGCGGGCGGGCGCACAGGGGGTGGGGTTACATGGACCTTTATTTTAAACACGAGAAACAAAAAAAAAAGGATTATTCATATCTTCTTTACAGCAAACGCTGCTGCAGAGAAGATATGAATCGCGGCTTCAGCACCAGATGCAGGGGGCAGCGCTTAACTTTAGCGCTGTCTCCTGCACGGTGCGTGTGGTACCCAGTGGGCACACTGGCGGCACATGTGTGCCACACTGATGTGCCACAGAAACGCACGGGCACACGGACACGGATAATTCCGGTACCGATTTTTCCGGTACCGGAATTATCTGGACGTGTGGGACTGCCCTCACACAGTTCAATAAGAGACTGCCATTCAAACATAGACTCTTAACTGAACGATGACTTGGCAAACGACATGTACAAGGGATAGCAGGTACAAAAGTCTTATGGACATTTGCTCTACAGTATAAAGCATTCTTCCCTTACACCGTACCCTTCCTCTGTAATTTTACTCCAAGGCAATGCAGCTTGTCTGTTTCATCTTATGTCGCCATAGCCTAGATTGTCGCCACAGTCTTGATCAGCAAGTTTCTCTACCTGCTCTGTGGTAATGCGTCCTATTTCTTCCACTACTGGCACCCTGTATTTACCACTTGGGATGCCCTCTATTCCCATAAGCTCAGTCCTGTTTAGGTCCGTTACTTTCAGCGTTTAGTAAGCTCAGGCCACTGTGACTAGTCAGTCACATCTCTTTCTGGATCTCCCTATCCCTGCCACTAAGTCTTCTCTTTACTGTGGATCACTCTAATGGAAGCACTTCCCGTTTAACCCTCCAAACTCTATCTACAGTAAGCAGTCACTTGCCCTAACACTAAGCCTATCCCACTATGGGGTAGTCCCAAACATTAACTCTTGTCTAACCCTAATGTCGCTTGTCATGGTTCACACCATGCTGCCAACACTATGTCACGGATCCCAGCAGTATGTCAGGGATCCCAGGGAGGATATCTTTATCGTCCCCACTACTCACACCAATTTGTCATTTTGCCATGCAATAGATATATGTGCACCAGTCCTTACCTAAACTTATGTATCTCAGAGTATACTATAGGGACAGGTGTACATTTAAATCCATAATAAAAATGAATAAACATTCTAATGTATATGACATTATCATATAGTGTTTGACCCAA
This sequence comes from Ranitomeya imitator, assembly GCF_032444005.1. NCBI lineage: Eukaryota > Metazoa > Chordata > Amphibia > Anura > Dendrobatidae > Ranitomeya > Ranitomeya imitator. The sequence goes on from NC_091282.1 coordinate 383,347,130, forward strand.
GTATGCATTAATATATGCGGCAAGAAGTAATATGTTCTTCTGCAGGTAAAAGATGGTGTGTTTATAGTAGTTTTATTAAATTGGCTGTAGAAGTGCTTAATCTTGTTTTTTTCAGTCTGTCCTATATCAAGAAACGGTGTGAGCTGCGTAAAAAGTGTTATTTTTTTGTAAAAATAACACACATTTTTCCTCTAATGAGTAAATGCCCATTGCTTTAAGAAGTATTAAAAAATAAACACTTTGGGGTTGACTGCACTTTTAAACAGATGATATGTTCACGTTTCGAAAGGAATGCTCTGGAGTAAGGGGAAGTGGAGAAATAAGCCCACTTCCTTACTGAGTGCAGTCACACCTTGAAAAGGTGTTTGCTGACTTTTCCATATCATAGCTCGGAATGCTTGTCCGCTTTCATAGTATGGATGAAAAGGCATGTGTAGATTTGTTTGTAGTTCAATAAATGTCTTAACCAATGTTTACTTGTTTCAACACATTATTTTTTGCATCTTTTTACTATTTACTTTGACACCTTTATCATGATAGCAATAAACCCACAGATTTGTAGTATGTGGTAAAGAAACATCTGGTTCCTTAGTTTAAAAGGGAAAATGTGTGCTACATTAGACTACTCCAGCAAAAAAAAAAAATCAGACATTTTTGCATAAGGGCATGTTCACATTGGAAATCACTTAAGGAAACTCTCCTTCTTTGTGAGTTTTTGGATGAATTTACTGTTTCCTGAAGCATTTCCTGCAGCGGTTTTAAAGAAATTTTCATGCACTTTTGCAGAGTGTTTTTTTTCCTGAAGCTTTTTTTTTTGCAGCCTTTTAATTGGACTGTGACTAGTTTATAGCATTTAGTATCAGGAGCCGCTTCAAAGAACGGACATCCACTTTTTTTTTTCTCCAACCAGGCATTTTTGAAAGCCTGAAGTGTTTGAAAGACATTTAAAAAGCCTGAACATAAGAACAGTAAGTTTTTTGAGCACTTTGTGAATGTTTTTTTCTGGTGTTTTTAGGACTGGAGCAGCTCATAAAAAAGGCAGACAAGGACGCAGTGTGAACATACCTACCCTAAGAGTGGTACAAGCCACAATTGCATGAAGCCACATAGGTGTGCTAAAGGTACCTTCACACATAACGATATTGTTAACGATATCGTTGCTATTTGTGACGTAGCAACGATATCGTTAATGAAATCGTTCTGTGTGACAGCGACCAACGATCAGGCCCCTGCTGGGAGATCGTTGGTCGCTGAATAAAGTCCAGAACTTTATTTCGTCGCTGGACTCCCTGGAGACATCGCTGGATCGGCGTGTGTGACACCGATCCAGCGATGTCTTCACTGGTAACCAGGGTAAACATCGGGTAACTAAGCGCAGGGCCGCGCTTAGTAACCCGATGTTTACCCTGGTTACCATGCTAAAAGTAAAAAAAAAACAAACGCTACATACTTACCTACTGCTGTCTGTCCTCCAGCGCTGCGCTCTGCTCTCCTCCTGTACTGGCTGTGAGCCGGAAAGCAGAGCGGTGACGTCACCGCTCTGCTTTCCGGCTCCCAGACAGTACAGGAGGAGAGCAGAGAAGCAGAGCGCAGCGCTGGAGGACAGACAGCGGTAGGTAAGTATGTAGCGTTTGTTTTTTTTTACTTTTAGCATGGTAACCAGGGTAAACATCGGGTTACTAAGCGCGGCCCTGCGCTTAGTTACCCGATGCTTACCCTGGTTACCGGCATCGTTGGTCGCTGGAGAGCGGTCTGTGTGACAGCTCTCCAGCGACCAAACAGCGACGCTGCAGCGATCCGGATCGTTGTCGGTATCGCTGCAGCGTCGCTAAATGTGAAGGGGCCTTTACTTGTGCTTTACATTGTTTATGTTACTGTATTATTTTTTAGTATTTCTACATATTACATTTTTTTTTAATTGGTAGAAGTGATTATTGAAAAAACACATGGAAAACTGCGGTGTAGCTCCTTTTGTGCCCAACGAACTAGGTAGAATGTTACCCTTTTGAGAGCCAAACTCCCACTGTTTCCTTGATTTGAGCACAAATCAGCTTTGGAGGTTGTTTAGAAGGGGAGAGATAAGTGCTACACAAAACTGGAAAGTAAACACACAAAAAGGTATGTATGAATACATTCACCGAAGTTAAGTTGAATAGTTATAGAATTTTTCATCGTATCAATTAACTTGAAACTGACAAACATCTGATGGGCACTTAGATAAACAGAACGTTTAGGTATATAATAATTTAAATGAACTTCTCATTACACGTAGTTGTAGGAAAGTTCTTCACATTCGGATGGAGAGCCAAACAATCACCCAGGTGCTTCTCACAAAATTAGAATATCATCGAAAAGTTAATTTATTTAAGTTCTTCAATACAAAAAGTGAAACATAGATTATATAGTCATTACAAACAGAGTGATCTATTTCAAGTGTTTATTTCTGTTAATGATTATGGCTTACAGCCAATGAAAACTCAAAAGTCATTATCTCAGTAAAATATAATCCTTTATAACCCCAGCTTGAAAAATGATTTTAAAATCTGAAATGTTGGCCTACTGAAATGTATGTTCAGTAAATGCACTCAATACTTGGTGGGGGCTCCTTTTGCATCAATTACTGCATCAATGCAGCGTGGCATGTAGGTGATCAGCCTGTGGCACTTCTGAGGTTGCTTTGATAGCAGCCTTCAGCTCATCTGCATTGTGGGGTCTGGTGTCTCTCATTTTCCTCTTGACAATAAGGCCGGCGTCACACACAGCGTATGAAAATACGGTCCGTATATTACGGCCGTAATACGCTGAAAAATCCCGAAAATAGTGGTCCGTAGCTCCTCCGTAGGCAGGGTGTGTCAGCGTGTTTTGCGCATGGCATCCTCCGTATGTAATCCGTATGGCAGCCGTAATGCGTGTTTTTATCCCAGGCTTGCAAAACCGACATACAGCTATACAAGGGATCCATGTGTAAAAAAAAAAAACCCATATATACTATATATATATATATATATCAGTAGACACATATATGTATATATATATTAATATTTCATCCAGCGCGATATAGCAGAAAGCCGGTAATTCAATTACCGGCTTTTGCTTTCTCCTTCCTAAAACCCGACATGATATGAGACCTGGTTTACATACAGTAAACCATCTCATATCCCCATTTTTTTGCATATTCCACACTACTAATGTTAGTAGTGTGTATATGCAAAATTTGGCCGTTCTAGCTAGTAAATTAAGGGGTTAAATGGCGGAAAAAATTGGCGTGGGCTCCCGCACAATTTTCTCCGCCAGAGTGGTAAAGCCAGTCACTGAGGGCAGATATTAACCCCTTACCGACCTGTGAAAACAGCGTATGCGTCATGAAAGTCGGTGCCAATCCGACCTGTGACGCATATGCTGTGTCACAGAATGATCGCGTCCCTGCAGATCCGGTGAAAGGGTTAACTCCCATTTCACCCGATCTGCAGGGACAGGGAGAGTGGTAGTTTAGCCCAGGGGGGGTGGCTTCACCCCCCCGTGGCTACGATCGCTCTGATTGGCTGTTGAAAGTGAAACTGCCAATCAGAGCGATTTGTAATATTTCACCTAAAAAACTGGTGAAATATTACAATCCAGCCATGGCCGATGCTGCAATATCATCGGCCATGGCTGGAAATACTAATGTGCCCCCACCCCACTCCTCCGATCGCCCCCCCAGCCCCCCGATCTGTGGTCCGCTCCCCTCCGTCCTGTGCTCCGCTCCCCCGTCCTCCTGTCCGCTTCCCCGTGCACCAATCACACCCCCCGCGCTCCAATCAAACCCCCCCGCACTCCGATCCCCCCCCCGCACACAGCGACCCCCCCGTGCTCCGATCCACCCCCCCCGCACAGCGATCCCTCACCCCGTGCTCCAATCCTTCCCCGTGCTCCAATCCTCCCTCCCGTGTTCCGATCCACCCCCACCCATGATCCGATCCACCCCCCCGTGCTCCGACGCCCCCCCCGTGCCCTGATCTCCCCCCCCTTATACTTACCTGGCCGCCCGAGGTCCGTCCGTCTTCTTTCCTGGGCGCCGCCATCTTCCAAAATGGCGGGCGCATGTGCAGTGCGCCCGCCGAATCTGCCGGCCGGCAGATTCGTTCCAGAGTGAATTTTGATCACTGAGATATAACCTATCTCAGTGATCAAAATAAAAAAATAGTAAATGACCCCCCCCCCCTTTGTCACCCCCATAGATAGGGACAATAAAAAAAATAAAGAATTTTTTTTTTTCACTAAGGTTGGGGTAAGAACTAGGGTTAGGGTTAGGGGTAGGGTTAGGGGTAGGGTTAGGGGTAGGGTTAGGGTTAGGGCTAGGGTTAGGGTTAGGGGTAGGGCTAGGGTTAGGGTTTCGGTATGTGCACACGTATTCTGGTCCTATGCGGATTTTTCCGCAGCGGATTTGAAAAATCCACAGTGCTAAACCGCTGCCGATTTATCGTGGATTTACCGCGGTTTTTCTGCGCATTTCACTGCGGTTTTACAACTGCGATTTTCTATTGGAGCAGTTGTAAAACCGCTGCGGAATCCGCAGAAAGAAGTGACATGCTGCGGAATGTAAACCGCTGCGTTTCCGTGCAGTTTTTCCGCAGCATGTGTACAGCGATTTTTGGTTCCCATAGGTTCACATTGAACTGTAAACTCATGGGAAACTGCTGCGGATCCGCAGCGTTTTCCGCAGCGTGTGCACATACCTTTAGAATTAGGCTATGTGCACACGGTGCGGATTGGCCGCTGCGGATCCGCAGCAGTGTTCCATCAGGTTTACAGTACCATGTAAACATATGGAAAACCAAATCCGCTGTGCCCATGGTGCAGAAAATACCGCGCGGGAACGCTGCGTTGTATTTTCCGCAGCATGCCAATTCTTTGTGCGGATTCCGCAGCGTTTTACACCTGTTCCTCAATAGGAATCCACAGGTGAAATCCGCACAAAAAACACTGGAAATCCACGGTAAATCCACAGGTAAAACGCAATGCCTTTTACCCGCGGATTTTTCAAAAATGATGCTGAAAAATCTCATACGAATCCGCAACGTTGGCACATAGCCTTAGAGTTGGGTTGGAATTAGGGTTGTGGTTAGGGTTAGGGGTGTGTTGGGGTTAGGGTTGTGATTAGGGTTACGGCTACAGTTGGGATTAGGGTTAGGGGTGTATTGGGGTTAGTGTTGGAGGTAGAATTGAGGGGTTTCCACTGTTTAGGCACTTCAGGGGGTCTCCAAACGCAACATGGCGCCACCATTGATTCCAGCCAATCTTGTATTCAAAAATTCAAATGGTGCTCCCTCACTTCCGAACCCCGACGTGTGCCCAAACAGTGGTTTACCCCCACATATGGGGTACCAGCATACTCAGGACAAACTGCGCAACAATTACTGGGGTCCAATTTCTCCTGTTACCCTTGAGAAAATAAAAAATTGCTTGCTAAAACATCATTTTTGAGGAAAGAAAAATGATTTTTTATTTTCACGGCTCTGCGTTGTAAACGTCTGTGAAGCACTTGGGGGTTCAAAGTGCTCACCACATATCTAGATAAGTTCCTTGGGGGGTCTAGTTTCCAAAATGGGGTCACTTGTGGGGGGTTTCTACTGTTTAGGCACACCAGGGGCTCTGCAAACGCAACGTGACGCCCGCAGACCATTCCATCAAAGTCTGCATTTCAAAAGTCACTACTTCCCTTCTGAGCCCCCACGTGTGCCCAAACAGTGGTTTACCCCCACACATGGGGCATCAGCGTACTCAGGAGAAACTGGACAACAACTTTTGTGGTCCAATTTCTCCTGTAACCCTTGGGAAAATAAAAAATTCTGGGCTAAAAAATTATTTTTGAGGAAAGAAAACGTATTTATTATTTTCACGGCTCTGCGTTATAAACTTCTGTAAAGCACTTGGGGGTTGAAAGTGCTCACCACACATCTAGATAAGTTCCTTTGGGGGTCTAGTTTCCAAAATGGGGTCACTTGTGGGGGGTTTCTACTGTTTAGCCACATCAGGGGCTCTGCAAACGCAACGTGACGCCCACAGAGCATTCCATCAAAGTCTGCATTTCAAAACGTCACTACTTCACTTCCGAGCCCCAGCATGTGCCTAAACAGTGGTTTACCCCCACATATGGGGTATCAGCGTACTCAAGAGAAACTGGACAACAACTTTTGGGGTCAAATTTCTCCTGTTACCCTTGGGAAAATAAAAAATTGCGGGCTAAAATTCATTTTTGAGAAAATAATTTTTTTTTTTTTATTTTCATGGCTCTGCGTTATAAACTTCTGTGAAGCACTTGAGGGTTCAAAGTGCTCACTACACATCTAGATTAGTTCCTTTGGGGGTCTAGTTTCCAAAATGGGGTAATTTGTGGGGGATCTCCAATGTTTAGGCACACAGGGGCTCTCCAAACGCGACATGGTGTCCGCTAATGATTGGAGATAATTTTCCATTTAAAAAGCCAAATGGCGTGCCTTCCCTTCTGAGCCCTGCCGTGCGCCCAAACAGTGGTTTACCCCCACATATGGGGTATCTGCATACTCAGGACAAACTGGACAACAACTTTTGTGGTCCAATTTCTCCTATTACCATTGGCAAAATAGGAAATTCCAGGCTAAAAAATCATTTTTGAGAAAAGAAAAATTATTTTTTATTTTCATGGCTCTGCATTATAAACTTCTGTGAAGCACCTGGGGGTTTAAAGTGCTCAGTATGCATCTAGATAAGTTCCTTGGGGGGTCTAGTTTCCAAAATGGGGTCACTTGTGGGGGAGCTCCATTGCATAGGCACACAGGGGCTCTCCAAATGCGACATGGTGTCCGCTAACAATTGGAGCTAATTTTCCATTCAAAAAGTTAAAAGGCGCGCCTTCCCTTCCGAGCCCTGCCGTGTGCCCAAACAGTGGTTTACCCCCACATATGAGGTATCGGCGTACTCGGGAGAAATTGCTCAACAAATTTTAGGATCCATTTTATCCTATTGCCCATGTGAAAATGAAAAAATTGAGGCGAAAATAAATTTTTTGTGAAAAAAAAGTACTTTTTCATTTTTACGGATCAATTTGTGAAGCACCTGGGGGTTTAAAGGGCTCACTATGCATCTAGATAAGTTCCTTGGGGCGTCTAGTTTCCAAAATGGGGTCACTTGTGGGGGAGCTCCAATTTTTAGGCACACGGGGGCTCTCCAAATGTGACATGGTGTCCGCTAAAGAGTGCAGCCAATTTTTCATTCAAAAAGTCAAATGGCGCTCCTTCCCTTCCAAGCCCTGCCGTGCGCCCAAACAGTGGTTTACCCCCACATATGAGGTATCAGCGTACTCAGGACAAATTGGACAACAACGTACGTGGTTCAGTTTCTCCTTTTACCATTGGGAAAATAAAAAAATTGTTGCTGAAAAATCATTTTTGTGACTAAAAAGTTAAATGTTCATTTTTTCCTTCCATGTTGCTTCTGCTGCTGTGAAGCACCTGAAGGGTTAATAAACTTCTTGAATGTGGTTTTGTGCACCTTGAGGGGTGCAGTTTTTAGAATGGTGTCACTTTTGGGTATTTTCAGCCATATAGACCCCTCAAACTGACTTCAAATGTGAGGTGGTCCCTAAAAAAAATGGTTTTGTAAATTTCGTTGTAAAAATGAGAAATCGCTGGTCAAATTTTAACTCTTATAACTTCCTAGCAAAAAAAAATTTTGTTTCCAAAATTGTGCTGATGTAAAGTAGACGTGTGGGAAATGTTATTTATTAACTATTTTGTGTCACATAACTCTCTGGTTTAACAGAATAAAAATTCAAAATGTGAAAATTGCGAAATTTTCAAAATTTTCGCCAAATTTCCGTTTTTATCACAAATAAACACAGAATTTATTGACCTAAATTTACCACTAACATGAAGCCCAATATGTCACGAAAAAACAATCTCAGAACCGCTAGGATCCATTGAAGCGTTCCTGAGTTATTACCTCATGAAGGGACACTGGTCAGAATTGCAAAAAACGGCAAGGTCTTTAAGGTCAAAATAGGCTGGGTCATGAAGGGGTTAATCCAATACTAGTAAAGGGTTAAAAAAACACACACCCACATTATTAAAAATTAATTTAATGAAAAAAAACACAAAGGTTGTTGTATTAATTTATTCTACTCTCAATCCACTCACTGAAGACCCTCGATCTGTAAATAAAAAAATAAAAATAAACCAAGAATATACATACCTTCCGAGGATCTGTAAGGTCCAACGATGTAAATCCATCTGAAGGGGTTAAAATATTTTGCAGGCAGGAGTTCTGTTAATGCAGCGCTACTCGTGCCTGCAAAACCCCAGCGAATGAAGGTAAAGTAGGTTAATGACCTATATTTAGCTTCATTTGCGGTGAGGCGCCCTCTGCTGGCTTTTCCTAGATCGTGGGAACATTCCTAGAAAGCTCCCTGCCTCGAGTTCATATGAGGACAACCAGCAGAGGGCGCCCTCTTATGATTGAGAGGGAGTGGATTGAGAGTAGAATAAATTAATACAACAACCTTTGTGTTTTTTTCATTAAATTAATTTTTAATAATGTGTGTTTTTTTTAACCCTTTACTAGTATTGGATTAATAATGGATAGGTGTCATAATTGACGCCTCTCCATTATTAATTTGGCTTAATGTCACCTTACAATAGCAAGGTGGCATTAACCCTTCATTACCCCATATCCCACCGCTACACGGGAATGGGAAGAGAGTGGCCAAGTGCCAGAATAGGCGCATCTTCCAGATGTGCCTTTTCTGGGGTGGCTGGGGGCAGATGTTTTTAGCCAGGGGGGGGCCAATAACCATGGACCCTCTCCAGGCTATTAATATCTGCCCTCAGTCACTGGCTTTACCACCCTGGCGGAGAAAATTGTGCGGGAGCCCACGCCAATTTTTTCCGCCATTTAACTCCTTAATTTACTAGCTAGAACGGCCAAATTTTGCATATACACACTACTAACATTAGTAGTGTGGAATATGCAAAAAAAATGGGGATGTGAGATGGTTTACAGTATGTAAACGAGGTCTCATATCATGTCGAGTTTAGGAAGGAGAAAGCAAAAGCCGGTAATTGAATTACCAGCTTTCTGCTATATCGCGCTGGATGAAATATTAATATATATACATATATGTGTTTCACTGACATATATATATATATATATATATATATATATACCTATTCTATGTGTACACATTTATTCTACCTATTCTACTGTAAGCTGTCAGTGTGATTTTACTGTACACCGCACTGAATTGCCGGCTTTTCTCTCTAACAGCGCTGCGTATTCCTCGCAAGTCACACTGCTGGTCCGTGTGTAATCCGTATTTTTGGGGCTTCCATAGACTTTCATTGACGTTTTATTTGCGCAATACGGTGACAAACGCAGCATGCTGCGATTTTCTACGGCCGTAGAAAGCCGTATAATACTGATCAGTTTAATACGGCAGATAGGAGCAGGGGCATAGAGAATAATTGTGCCGTATTTTTTGCGAGTTTTACGGACGTAGTTTCTGCGTAGTTTTACGTCCGTAAAACTCGCATGTGTGACGCCGGCCTAACCCATAGATTCTCTATGGGGTTAAAGTCAGGCGAGTTTGCTGGCCAATCAAACACAGTGATACTGTTGTATTTAAACCAGGTATTGGTACTTTTGACAGCGTGAGCAGGTGCCAAGTCCAGCTGGAGAATGGAATTTCCATCTCCAAACAGCAGAGGGAAGCATGAAGTGCTCTAAAATTTCCTGGTAGACGGCTACGCTGATTTTGGTCTTGATAAAACACAGTGGACCTAAACCAACAGATGACATAGCTCGCCAAACCATCACGGATTGTGGAAACTTCAAACTAGACCTCAAGCAGCTTGGATTGTGTGCCTCTCCACTCTTCCTCCAGACCCTGGGACCTTGATTTTCAAATGAAATGCATAATTTACTTTCATCTGACAGCAACACCTTGGACCACTGAGCAACAGTCCATTTCGTTTTCTCCTTGGCCCAGGTAAGACGCTTCTTGTGTTGTCTATTGGTCATGAGTGGCTTGACACAAGGAATGTGACACTTGTAGCCCATGTCCTGGATACGTCTGTGTGTGGTGGCTCTTGAGGCAATGACTTCAGTAGCAGTCCACTCTTTGTGAATATTCCCCCAATTTTTGAATGGCCTTTTCGTAACAATCCTTTCAAGGCTGCAGTTACCCCGGTTGCTTGTGCACCTCTTTCTACCAGTTTTTCCTGCCACTCAACTTTCAATTAATATGCTTGGATACAGCACTTTGTGAACAGCCAGCTTCTTTAGCAATGACCTTTTGTGGCTTACCCTCCTTGTGGAATGTGTCAATGACTGCCTTCTGGACATCTTTCAAGTCAGCAGTCTTCCCCATGATTGTGGAGCCTACTGAAACAGAATACGGGACCTTTTTAAATGCTTAGGAAGCCTTTGCAGGTGTTTTTTGTTAATTATTCTATTTTACTGAGTTAATGACTTTTGGGTTTTCATTGGCTGTAAGCCATAATCACCAACATTAACATAAATAAACACTTGAATTAATTAGATCACTCTGTTTGTAATGACTCTCTATAATATATGAGTTTCACTTTTTGTATTGAAGAACTGAAATAAATAATAAACTTTTTGATGATATTCTAATTTTGTGAGAAGCACCTGTACATACTCAAAATTCATAAGATAGAAAAAAAGGTTTTCTAAACTGAACAACCACTGTACATCAAGTTGGTCTATGGATAAAGCAAGCAGCATATGGTCTTTGTCTTTCAGCCATTGGTATATATAAATGAGAATAAATAATGTAGGAAAGAAATAACATAGTTGGTATATCTAGGATTTCTAGCTGCTCTTCCAGTATTTGTAGGGGCCCATATGAATAATTTAAATCACCGTTTTATCAGCAGATTTTCACTAGAGGACCAGTAAACCAGCTGCCATATAGTCCTCTATATTTATGATCTCTGCGTACCCCTCACCACTGATGCACATTATATACAGAAAGATGTAAATCAGTGGCATGGACAGGGTTATAAAGAGCACAGCATTTAGAGAACAGGTAGACCTACAGCACATGAAACAGTGATTTCATCAAAACTGTAGCAAGTACATCAGTGATACATCACTGGAATCAGGGTCTCTGATATTTTCAGGTCTCATGCTACTCTCAAACCTGGTGACAGATTAATTTTAATGCTATATATCACTCCCAATGTATACTATCAAATGGATCTACTGTTTTCTCCAACATTAGTGTCCTTAATGAGTCTGGAAACACATATCAGAATTTTCTGTTGAAGGTTTACGGCCACCTATAGTTTATCATCTTTGGGTTTTTTGGAGAAGTATTTTCATTCCATCAAAAGCAAGCGCACAGTTTTAGAAGAGTCCAATGATTAAAGAGAACCTGTCATCAGATGATGCATATTTAACTAAACGCATGAGCACAAAGGCACTGTAATAGTGATTTAATAGGTATCTTCAGTGTAGAAATCCACAGCTTGGCTGCTTTTTAGTTATCAATAGTTTGGGTGCAATAAGCTCTTCCTGCATCCTGGTGGGACTATTAACCCCTTAATGACCGAGCCAAGTTTGGCCTTACTGACCAAGTCAAATTTTACAATTCTGACCAGTGTCACTTTATGAGGTAATAACTCTGGAGCGCTTCAAAGGATCCCACTGATTCCGTGATTGTTTTTTTCGTGACATTTTGTACTTCATGATAGTGCTAACATTTCTTCGATATGACTTTATTTGTGACACAAAAAATGGAAATTGGCAAAAATTTAGAAAATTTCACAATTTTCAAACTTTAAATTCTTATGCTTTTAAATCAAAGTTATGTCACTAAATAACATTTCGCACATGTCTACTTTACATCAGTACAATTTTTGAAACCTTTTTTTTCTTGTTAAGAAGTTATAAGGGTTAAAAGTTGACCATCGATTTGTCATATTTCCAACAAAATTTAGAAACCCATTTTTTTTAGGGACCACATAACATTTGAAGTGCCTTTGAGGGGCCAATATGACAGAAAATACCCAAAAGTAAACTGAAGCAATGTGTAAGGAAAATATTAACATTTAATTTTTTTTTACCAAAAAATGACTTTAGACCTAAACATCTGTATTTTCACAAGGATAACAAGAAAATGGACCCCAAAATTTGTTGTGCAATTTCTCCTGAGTATGCTGATAACTTATTTGTGGGGGAAATCTACTGTTTGGGCGCACGGCACTGCTCAGAAGGGAAGGAGTGCCATATGACTTTTTGAATGTAAAATTTGCTGGATTAGCAGACGACTTGTTGCATTTGGAGAGCCCCTGATGTAACTAAACAATGGAAACCTCCCCACAAGTGACCCCATTTTGGAAACCACACCCATCAAGAATTTTATCCAGGGGTATAGTGAGTATTTTGAACCTACAGGTACGACAGAATTCGATAACATTAAGTCGTCATTAGAGATGGGCAATGGGCAGACCCATGTATTTTCGAGTCCGGCCATACTGGTAAAAAAAAGCGTGGGTTCGGATATCAGAACAGGACCTGGACCCAATTCACTTGAATGGGGGGCCCAAACATCCAGTGTTTGCCAAACTGTCATGTAATAGGGTCTATCATAGGGTCTATCATAGTGATCGAAAGGAACCAAAAGGAAAAATCTTATAGACGCCCCTCCATTACTAAGCCATGGGCTTGATGTCACAGACAATACAAAGGTGACATCATCTCCACAGATGTGAACCTCACTTGCCATCGTTATAGGGTAAGTGGGAAGAGCCGGAGAAAGCACCAGAATTGGGGCATCTAAAGATGTGCCTTTTCTGGGCGGCTGCTATTTTTAGGCTGGAGGGGCCAGTATTCATGTCCCCTTACGAGCCTGAGAATACCAGCCCCCAGCTGTCTGCTTTAGCAAAGCTGGTTGTCAAAAATAGGGGGGGAACCCCACGACATTTTTTACATTTATTTAAATAATTTAAAAACCAATGTGGGGACCCCTCTATTCTTGAAAACCAGCCTTGCTAACACTGACAGCTGAGGGTTGCAGCCCCCAGCTGTGAGTTTTGCCTGGCTGGTTATAAAAAAAACTACAAGGGAACCTACGCCAGTTTTTTTTTTATTATTTATTTAGAGCGCAGGTGCCAGCTGATGAATACTACCATCAACTGCCGTCTGCTATCACTTTTATTAGAAACAGCAGGCGTAGGCTGGGAGTAGTAGTCCCAACATCCAATGCCAGTGACCAGAGGTAAACTTTACACCTCCTATGACAGCTGCGGGCCTGCACTGTCATTTGAAAGTGTGAGCACCGTGGTTGTCTGACCGGCGGTAATGATTTTACCGCTGATCATAAGCAGTTTTCGTTTCACACTTTCAGTATTCAGTATTTGGTCAGTATTTCACCTCAGCATGTGTAAGTCAAAACCAGGACTGCAACAATCAGAGGAAAACCTTAAGCAATAGTCCTCATTTGTACAGGAACTGTGTACATAAAATCTGTAGAGGTATACATCTCTTTACTGCAAAGCTGTAGGTAATCTGTTGCCATGCGCTGGACCACTGTAGTGACATACGATGGAGATACTTGGCCGAAAACAATTATTCTAGAAGAGAATAAGTTTGCAAAAACAATTATTCTAGAAGAGAATAAGTTTGCAATATGGTTTCAGATGTAAGTTGCCATATATGAAATCATACAAAAGTACAGCAGGACCAAATAGAAGTCACCACCATAAACTTTAAGCTTGGAGTCGTACATGGACCTAGTAGTAAGAAAGAAGTGTAAAAAAATAACATCAATTTATCACATTTTAGATATATTAAAATAAATTAGGATGTGAAAAAAGACAACAAAAACAAACTGCGTACCCAATAAGTTATAATAATTTTTATTCATGTTAGAAATTCTATCAGTGTTCGAACATTAATATTTAGAGAGTTTGTACAATTTCCATTTTCAATGTTTGAAATGTAAACCACACTAGATTACAAAAATGAAACAAACACATTCTGTATGGTAAAGATTATAATGCTCTCTCAACGTGGTTAACCCGTTCCCTGCTGGAGTGGTTTAGCAATACCCCTTGTAAAGGTGTCTTGCTGGAACAACTCGAAACTGTGAAGGGGCTAAGTGATATTTTGTCCGGTGTTTTTAAAAGTATGTGTGCACTGTACCCAAATTTCATGTCTCACAATGGTATCAATACATATAAACTCTTTAAAAATATACTTCTGTCAAAAAAAAAGACTTGATTGCTACTATGTACACTACAAAAATAAATTTTCATATAAATAAATTATATGGCATATGTTTATCTTTGTAAATGAAAATGACACAAAACCCACTACTGCCAAACGAGGCAGACAATGAGACCCAGTTTGAATAGTTTTCCTTTTTAACTCCTTACTCTAAAATGCTATGAGTCTTTAATGTAAATGTCATATACTCTCTCCTATTTAACATTAGTAAGCACTCTATACAAATAAAAAAATCCACTAAAAGTAGCCCATAGCTGTGATAGTGTTTTCCAATAGAAATAAAAAAATATCCCTGCATATTTTTGTTATAGACTGGCATGACAAATACTGTAAGAACACATTCTTATTATACAAAAATATAAATATTAAAAAAAACATACAAAGAAAAACATTGCCAGCTACTGTTCTCCCTTTGCCAATATGACTACAGGAGATATATTTATATATATATAATATTTTTTTTATAAAGTCTATACTGTGCAGAAGGCAGCAGACACACTAAAGAGGGATCGGGGAGATTTGGCCATGTGTGTGTAGTATGAGACTTGGGGGAAGGGGAAATACAGCTTCGAGTCTATTATCATTAGCAATGCCATCATACCATGATGGCACAGTGCTGCTCTCTAGCAAGTAAATTGGTGATCAGCTTAACATATAACTGGGATCGCTCACTTGGTTACTCCCTGAAGGGTAAGGAATAGTGATGAGCGAATATACTCGTTGCTCGAGATTTCTTGAGCACGCTCGGGGGTCCTCCGAGTATTTTTTAGTGCTCGGAGATTTCGTTTTTTTCACCGCAGCTGAATGATTTACAGCTACTAGCCTGCTTGATTACATGTGGGGATTCCCTAGCAACCAGGCAACCCCCAAATGTACTTATACTGGCTAACAGATGTAAATCATTCAGCTGCGGCAAGAAAAACTAAATCTCCGAGCACTAAAAAGTACTCGGAGGTCACCTGAGCATGCTCGGGAAATCCCGAGTAACAAGTATATTCGCTCATCACTAGTAAGGAAGTCTACATGCTTGGGAATTGTCTAACATCTAAGAATAAATAAGAAATTATATGGTATAAATGGCATCATTAAAGCATTAATTACCAAATGTATGATTCTGTATAGCCTCGATCTAGACACAGAACAGTCACCTTTTGAAGCTGTCCTAGTGGCAGCCTGGAGCTTCTATGTGCTCACAGTCAGATAACCGCCATGGCCACAAGGCATAAATGTAAGGCCGAGTTAACATTTCGCTCTCGGGTCACAAATCTGTGGCTCCATTGAGGATTCCTCTGTAGCCCCGAGAAACGGGATTCGAATGGAACCTCCAATAAAGCCATTCATTAATATGAGGTTGACAGAACCTATAGTTTCGGAATTACCTTTTTTTTAGGCAAGAATTAAATGCGGTCTAACACCCTTTTGTGCCTGCCGCCCAAGAAATGGACACTATGCGACGAAGTTCAGATGAATTGACTCTGTCTGCCTCATTAAAGTAAATGCATCCATTGCGGGTTTCATTCAAATACTGTTTTTTTTTTGAGCTTCCGACAAAGGCCCTCACATAGATACAAACGTGTGGCCCCAATGTAATGTGAACATATTCAACCGAAGCCTGGGTGTTGATCTTAATATCTGATTGTACCTTTGCATTCAATTTTCTCCCTACCATTGTAGGACAGTGTTGTTTCCTGCAATACAATAGGGATCTGTCATATACCAGGAGAGTTTCCAGTTCCTTTTTTTTTTAGCAAATTCCAATTACAGGATTGAGGGTCACTGTGCCATACATGACTATTTGTGAAATGAAGGTAGTTTTTCAGGTTGTGCCATAAGGGTTTAGCTTTAAAGTGTAATCATAATGTGTATGGGCTTTTACACTGCAAGAAGACAGGGTCCATTGTTTTTACCACTCTCTATAATAATGGCAGTGATCTGGACACGGAGACTTTTGTAGTGGTCTCAGTGTGCTTATGTAACAATAGCTTATAATAAGGAAAGGCAGCTACATATTCCTTGCTTTTTTTGGAAGATTTTAACAAGTGCCTTAAAGAGGTTAAAACATTTAAATGAATCTTCTTACATGGCAGGGCAGCATGCAATGCGATCGGCACTGCAATCCACAATGGCACATGAAGAATGCATACAGTATATCAATGTACAAAATAAAAAACATAAAAACTCATCATTTGAATTAAATTAATAGCATAAATTTAAACTCTGAGCAAACAACATATCTATGTATGTAAGAGAGGAAGGGAGGTAGATAGCGAAACCATTTACACTTTCAGAGGCAAAAAAGGAATAGTAGCACCAACATAAAGAAAAGTTAACGTAAGCCATATAAAAATGTACTGTATTATTCAATTGTAGTTCTATCCCCTTTATCACTTGAAGTGCTTTTTATTACAAAAAAATAAAAAATTAGCACTTAACCAGTGGTGAATGACAACCCCCATAATGGCCAAGTAGCCCCTAAACTGGAATGGCACCAAACCAGTAGCCATTCCGCAAAAACTACACACAAAGGGTTTATAAATAAAAGACTGATTTTGTAAGGTCCGCAAATAGCATTTGCTAATGAGAATGCATTTCTCCTGCAAGTAAGTGCTGAAGATGGATGGGAGAAGACTCCCAAACATTACAGGTTTACATAAGAACAACAAGAATACAAAAACACAGTGGAACAGACTCTACAGTATCACATGAGACAGGTGCACAGATCCAGACACGAGGACAGGTAAAACACGACATTGGCGTAGACAAATTCTTCATATCTGCCCATTTGAAAGAAAAGAGATACTCACGCATAGCGTGTTTGAAAATTATCAGTAACATACTACCACAGGGTTGTGATATGAACATTAAACATCAAAACAGGAAACATTTACACACACCAAATAACACCTATCACGTAAGCAATATTTGCATAGGAATTATACAAGTAAATTATACAATATTTAAGCAGCAGAAAAATACACTGGATCTTATATCTAGATTAAAGTGTGGCACAAATCCTGTACATTAAGTAGAGGGGGCAAAGAAGCTTTTGCCCCATCTGTTAAAAGGAGTCAAGGAACTCCGCAGTTACGCTAACTTTACATAGTTCTTTTGTATATTACATATGTATACACCTTTTAAATATTTATACCAATATTTAACACATTTGTACAATAGATTACAGTAATAAAGAATTGTTTGTCTTGATGCAGCATGTCCATTATATAAAACCTCCAGCAGCTTTCATTAACTAGTCTGGAAATTCTGTCCCATCTTTGGCCATCAATAATTCAGAATGTGTTGACACTGAAAAAAAATAACAAGGATTAACTTGCCTCATTAGAACTGTCAAGATGACTTGTGTCTGTTTTAGTAAATTCTTGCATTCCACAAGAAATACCAATGCAGCAACATCTTTCCTTACAATACTATGTTGTGAGGTTTCTCCGTTATTTCCATTGTTGATATATAAAAAAAAAATATCACCTTGGTGTTAACATTTCCCTTATACAGCACCAATAGACTGTGAAGGAAGACACCTCACTGACAATGGTGACACCTAACTATCAATTTATTCATAAATTGTAGGAGGAAAACAGAGGAACGGCACACATGGAGAAAAGATGCTCCGGAATTACCGTACTAATTCTAGGGGAACACAAGAATTAACTAAAACAGACATGTAAGGAGACCTGAACGATCCTCTTTAAGAACTTACTTTCAAAATTAAGGTAGCTCATATACTAGTATAGGAACATTCGTTAGGATCTCTAGGTCACGGATGGGAAATGGAAATGTTGATGTGTCCGTACTTGAATGAATCAGACGTAGAGAAGTACTCCCAGCTTTTTTTCCCTTTAGTAACTGCACCATACAACTCATTGTTTTATCACTCTCTGTACTCTCTTATCTTCCATGCAGTTTATCCTCCTATTTCTTCCTCCAATCTGACTCTTAGCTTTTATCCTGCGCGATATCCCTCTATGCTAAGCTGTTCAACCCATGATGCGTCAGTACAGCATCTCATGAGTGGTGATCATTTACTCTATATGATCCTAAATATGTTAATATATTAAACCTATATAATCAGGAAAGCTGAGCTGTGATCTCCTACATTATGATTGTGTGATAATGATGATGACTGCACAGCTCTATCTTTGATATAAGTTTCAGCTTCTCCCCCTGTAGAGAACTTCAGGGGTACAGTTCATACAAGGAGTTTCAAATATTATAAAGCCATGAAATTCCCAGAGTGTCACCATTTGATCAAATGACTTAACTGAAGAGAAGAATGCCATGAATTTCCAAATAGAAAGAAACAAATAGTGAGGGACCAGTGACAGCATGAATTTAAAAAAAGATAAAAAAGCTTGAGTGCTACTTTAACTCTTGTTGGTTATGACAAATATTGTACCTTATTTTGAGAGATTTCCTTGTGTTCTTTCTTCACATTCAACATCTTGCAGCTCTATCACTTCTACTTTAGAGTCCCTTCTCTCATAGCGCACATTGACAGGCACATGAGGATCCTCATAAGGTCCATAGTCATCTTCGTGATACCCACCATGGAATGGGTAACTAGCACGATTATTGTGGCTACACACTGAAGGGTGAACAGCAACAGTAACTGAAGCCGAAGCAGTCACAGTAGTAATAGGCTGGCAGTATGCAGGCACTGAAGTACCTCCTGGAGCAAAAGCAGTTCTCCTATTGCTTTGTAAGTGTGTCCTGTGTCCTGAGCGATCTCTTGTACTTGTACCAGCACTGTTCTCAGTAGAAGATTCAAAAGCATCCATGCGAGGCCGATAAGGAGGCGGCCGTGACTGTTCCCTTGACTCCCATCTCTGATTCCTGTTAGGGCGCCACTGTTGTTGGGACTTTTGATCTTGCTCGGGCTGTGTCCTCTGGTTATGTGTGGCATCTGGCATTACGACCTGGGAAAATAGAAATGAAAATTGTATTATACTAAACTATATTATAATATAGTATTATCTATTTTAGGAATGAAACATTATAAGGCTCCAATTCTTCAGGGACAATTTATCAAGCGATTTTATCTAGCCAGTTTTCCAGCGTTACATCTTATTTTGGGCAAAAATGTGCAAGTACTTGCAATTTTACGCTGCTGTTAGTATCTTTGAAATTTGGGAAGAGAGATGGGCACAATTAGCTATGTAAATAAATTTTTGTCAGATTCTATAGGCCAAAGGGACTTTTAGGGCCCCTAGGCTCCAGGGTCCGGGTGCGACTGGAACCCCTGCACCTGTTGTAGTTACGCCCCTGCTTGCAAGTATCAGGACCCTTGACATGGGTTAAGATCTTGCGCATTTTGGCCAAAATATCGACCATTATCTCTTGTATTTTTTTTATGCAGGATGCCGCCAGGCTTTTTAGTGATGGTTGGGTGAATTGGGGTGTCTGTCCTTGTGGGGTGCTCCCTGCCTGATCTAATAATATGGGCGTCATCTATAAGTCAAACACTGTGCCTCTGTGTGACTGGCGCCCTATACAAGACTCATCTGTGTGCATTTTTTTTTTCAACAATAGATTTTTGTTAAAGAATTATTCAAATAACAGGCAGGTACATTGTAGTGATCAAAAAGAAAACAAACATTTATTTGGGTAGAGTACAAGGGGAGGTGCTAACGTAACTGGCAGGAAGGAGTAGAGAGTAAAGGAGGGAAAAAAGGAGCCCGGGAGGGGGATTAGTCGAGTCTAAATTCAATATAAAGAATTGGGACGAATCTGAGGAGTCAGGAGCATGTAAACGAACTGACGGTGTGTCAAAGAGAATGTGGGTGGCGTATTCCGCCCAGGGAAGCCAAATTTTCTCAAATTTACAGACTTTATTCATAAGTATGGCAGATAATTTTTCATTTATTATATATTAAGAAAGGATTCTCTTCACTTCTGATAAATCTAGACCTAATTTTTTTCCATGCCAATGCTATAGTTTGCTTGGCCTCTAGGAATATAAATGAGATGAGAATTTGGGTGTGTTTAGGGATGGTAGGGATATGTTTGTTAACTAATACTTCCCAGGTTTGGTGTTTGTGACTGAGGGAATAAGGTGATATACCCTAGTATAAAATCTGCCCACCAGGGGCACATCCACTAAATATGGTACATATCCCCGTCAGAATCACAACCTCTAAAACATTTGGGAGAGTAGTCAGGAACTGCCTTGGCAACTCTACCTGGGGTTAAGTACTGTTACGGCCGCTACTCACCTTTGCGGCTCCGTCCCTGGCTCTCGGCGCGCCGCTCCTTCCGCCGGTGCTGCGGCTTCCGGGTTCCGGCGCGCTTCCTCCTCGGCGTCGCGAACTCCCGCCTTCAGTGCGCGCTCCCGCTGTCCTACTGCTGGTGGGCGGCGCGCTCGTTCCCGGCACCTTGTCTAGCTTCTGTGCAGGTGCGCAGGGGTTCGCAGCTGACGCTG
Source organism: Ranitomeya imitator (assembly GCF_032444005.1). Taxonomy (NCBI): domain Eukaryota; kingdom Metazoa; phylum Chordata; class Amphibia; order Anura; family Dendrobatidae; genus Ranitomeya; species Ranitomeya imitator. The sequence goes on from NC_091282.1 coordinate 383,367,828, forward strand.
ATCCTCTGATTCCGGATACCTTCTGTCTTGGCCAATCCTGGGTAGGTTCGGGGTATTTCAGGCCACCTCCTCTGTTAGGAGGTGCCTGAGTATCATTTGCTATTTGCTTCTGTCTCTGGCCCTTCTGCTTTGTGCTACTGTGCTTCAGTCAGCTCCGAGTGTTACTCCTTTGCTCTCGCCCTTTTGCTCGCCACTTTCCCGTTTCTTTTGGTGCTTTCTCTTCCTCTGTTCCGCTCCTGTTCCAGTCTTTCTTCAGCTCTAGCTAGTCGTCCTCTTCCATTCTCCGTTGCCATTAGTCCCTCCGCCTCCGTTCCGGTACTCCAGTTTGTGTCTTTTTCTTTGTCCTCCGGAGCCGTCCCTCTTGGTATCTGCTACCGTGGATTAGCGACCTCTGGGCCTGCTCCTGACAGTCCCTGTATAGGGGTTGGTTACCCTTAGGTCTGCTCGCCCAGGGGTAGGTCTCTTCCACGGTCCAGAGGGTCCACTCTCTTTTCACCTTGAACGTTATAGTATACTCAGGCCATGGACCCCGCAGGTGCCGCGTTTTCGGCTCAGAAAGAATTGGCGCATCTGCGCGATAATCAGCAGCGCATCATGTCTTTCTTAAAAACATTGGAGACTCGTCTGACCGCTCTACAAACCACCGACCCAGCTAATGCTTCTCAAATTGCGGGTCTGCAGCAAGAGCTCTCCCAGCAGCGCGATACGCAGACACGCATGCTTTCTTATATGGCCTCTATTGATGACCGTTTATTTAACTTGCAGTCGCTCTCCGCTCAGGTAGCCCCTCAGGATCCTAATTCTACGGTTTCACCCCATCCGCCACCTCGCTTAGGCAAACCTCCCAGGTATAACAGGGATCCTAAACTCTGTAGGGGATTCCTAAACCAGTGCCGTCTCCACTTCGAACTCCTCCCTCAGCAATATCCTACCGATAGAGCCAAGGTGGCTTTTATTGTGTCTCATTTAGAGGGAGAGGCTCTGGCTTGGGTCAATCCCTTGTGGGAGCGGGATGATCCCATAGTTTCTCAGTTAGTTATTTTTCTTGAGACTTTCCGCCGAGTTTTTGACGAGCCCGGACGCTTAGCTTCCAAAACCGAGTCGCTTTTCAACCTACAACAGGGCTCTCAAACAGTAGGTCAGTATGCCATCCGCTTTCGCACCCTAGCCTCTGAGCTTGGGTGGAACAATGAGGCTTTGGTAGGTGCGTTCTGGCGAGGCCTGTCCTCTCGGATAAAAGATGAGTTGGCAGGAAGAGATACCCCAACCTCTTTAGAGGATCTTATAGCCTTGTCTACACGCATAGACCTTGCGCTTCCAAGAGCGAACTCGTGAGTCCATAAGAGAGAGGAGGTCCGTTCGCTCTTTACCCTCCGTTCGCAGGTCAGGGAGCCCACGGCCCCTGTTGTCTTCTACTGCATCCGTACCAGAGCCTATGCAAGTGGATCGCGTCAAATTGGCTGAGCAACGTCGTCAGGAGAGACGTTCCCAGGGACTCTGTTTCTACTGCGGTAGTGCTTCGCATTTACTACGATCTTGCCCTGAGAGACCGGAAAACTCCTCCGCCTAGGACAGGTAAGAGAGGCCTCCCTAGGTGATTCTGATCCCTCTCAACCCCTGTTTCTGTCCGTCTTGCTTATTTTTAAACTGAAGCGTTTTTCCGAGGTAGCGTATGTGGATTCGGGTGCAGCAGGCAACTTTATCAGCCTTGAGGCGGTTCGGAGGCTTCGCGTTCCAGTGCTCTCTTTGGATTCTCCTCGTTTGATCGCCTCCGTAGATGGAGGACCTTTGCAAGACGCCATCACCCTGGTAACGGAAGAAATTGAACTTCAGATCGGAGCCCTACATCACGAGAAGATCTCTTTCTACGTTCTCCCTAACCTCGCCCATGCTCTACTGCTTGGGTTACCATGGCTCCGAACTCATGAACCTACCCTCGACTGGCGTTCGGGTGACGTGCTTCGTTGGGGTTCTTCTTGTCATAGACAATGCCTGCAATCAGTTCGTCCTGTTTTTCCACCTCCGGCAGTTTCCGTTCCCTCTGATCTACCTTCTCCATACTGGTCGTTCTTAGATGTTTTCGATAAAAAGGAGGCCGAGAGCCTTCCTCCACATCGTGCCTATGATTGCCCTATCGAGCTTCTCCCCGGTTCCACCCCACCTAGGGGGAGAATTTATCCACTTTCTCCGGCTGAGACCAAAGCCATGTCTGAATACATCCAAGAGAACTTGTCTAAGGGTTTCATTCGTAAGTCTTCGTCTCCCGCAGGTGCGGGATTCTTCTTCGTCAAAAAGAAGGACGGTTCACTTAGACCTTGCATCGACTACAGAGGGTTGAACAACATCACGGTCAAGAACAAGTACCCTCTACCTCTCATCCCTGAGCTCTTTGATCGTCTCAGAGGGGCGCGAATTTTCACCAAGTTAGACCTTCGTGGAGCTTATAATCTTGTCCGAATCCGCGCCGGTGATGAATGGAAAACCGCTTTTAATACTCGAGACGGCCATTATGAATACTTGGTCATGCCATTCGGCCTCTGTAATGCTCCCGCAGTCTTCCAAGAATTCGTTAATGACATTTTTAGAGACCTTCTCTATTCCTGTGTTGTGGTATATTTAGACGACATCCTGGTGTTCTCAGCAGATTTGCCGTCCCACAGAAGAAGTGTTCGCCTGGTCCTGCAGCGGCTAAGAGAGAACCGTCTTTACGCTAAATATGATAAATGTCTATTCGAACAAACTTCTTTGCCCTTTCTTGGATATATTGTTTCGGATTCCGGCCTCAAGATGGACCCTGAGAAAGTGAATGCCATTCTCAATTGGCCACGTCCCCATGGAATAAAAGCCATCCAGCGGTTTGTGGGATTTGCCAACTACTACAGGCAGTTCATTTCTCATTTCTCCTCAACTATTCGGCCTCTTTCTGCTCTCACCCACAAAGGTTCCAACCCGAAGACTTGGACCCCGGAGGCCGAGAATGCCTTTTTGCTCTTGAAACAGTCCTTTTCCTCCGCTCCAGTGTTACACCATCCTGAGATTAACAAGCCATTCGTTCTCGAGGTGGACGCCTCCTCCACGGGAGCTGGAGCAGTTCTCTCCCAAAGGTCCTCAGTGGGTCATCTGGTTCCTTGCGGATTCTTTTCCAAGACGTTTTCTGCATCTGAACGTAATTATACCATTGGAGACCGAGAACTCTTGGCTATTAAATTAGCCCTAGAGGAATGGAGGCATCTTCTTGAAGGAGCAGTTCATCCATTCGTAATTTTCTCTGACCACAAGAATTTGGCCTCCCTTCAAACCGCGCAAAGACTAAATCCACGGCAGGCTCGTTGGTCTCTGTTCTTTGCTCGCTTCGATTTCGAGCTTCGTTTTCGGCCCGGCGACAAAAATGTCAAAGCAGACGCTCTGTCCAGGCTTTCGCAGCCGGAAGACTTGGATGAAGAACCAGCACATATTTTGGATCCCTGCAAGATCATCACGGTGGCACCTTTGAGGATGACCTGTCCCCCTCCTGGTAAGACACTGGTGGCTGAAAACGACAGAGAGAGAGTTCTTCGTTGGGGACATTCCTCTAAATTAGCAGGCCATACAGGGATAAAGAAGACCTTCCTTCTCATCTCTCGCTACTATTGGTGGCCTTCGTTGCGTATTGATATTAAAGACTTTGTCGCCTCCTGTCCTTCCTGTGCTAAATACAAAGTTCCAAGACAGTTACCTCATGGAGGTCTGCTTCCTCTTCCAGTACCTTCTAGTCCGTGGCAGCACATCGCCATGGACTTCATTACCGACTTACCAAATTCCTCTGGTTGTACAGTCATCCTTACGGTAGTAGATCGGTTTTCCAAGATGGCTCATTTTGTACCCCTGCCTGGTCTACCTTCGGCTCCAGAATTGGCGAAGATCTTCATTTCTAATATCTTCAAACTTCATGGTTTTCCTCAAAACATTGTGTCCGACAGAGGGGTACAGTTTACTTCGCATTTTTGGAGGGCACTATGCAAACTCCTGAAGATTTCTTTAGATTTTTCATCTGCCTATCACCCTCAGACTAATGGTCAAGCTGAACGAACAAATCAGATCGTAGCTACTTATCTTCATCATTTCTCTAACGCCCATCAGGATGATTAGGTTAACCTTCTGCCATGGGCTGAGTTTGCCTATAATAACCATTCCAATGAGTCTTCTGCTAAGTCTCCATTTTTTATCGTGTTCGGACAACATACTAATATGCCTCTCCCGATCTCCTCTACGTCTGGAGTACCGGCAGCAGATACTTTGACTTCGGACTTTTCGTCTGTTTGGGGACAAGTTAAAAGCGCTCTCGATAAGGCATCTGTGAGGATGAAGAGATTTGCCGACAAGAGGCGATTGGATATTTCTCCGTTTCTACCCGGCGACAAAGTCTGGCTCTCCTCACGTTACATTAGACTCAAGATACCTTCCTGCAAGCTTGGTCCTCGCTACATCGGTCCCTTTGAGGTTCTGAGTCGAGTCAACGATGTCGCTTACAAGCTGAAGTTGCCTGCTTCGCTCCGTGTTCCCAATACCTTCCATGTGTCCCTACTCAAACCGGTTACGTTTAATCGCTTTCACCCTTCTTCCTGCGCCTCTCCTCAGCCTGCCTGTGCCGATAATATCTTTGAGGTGAGGGATATATTAGCTATGAAGAGGGTTCGTGGGAGAAAATTTTTCTTGGTGGATTGGAAGGGGTTTGGTCCTGAGGAGAGATCATGGGAGCCTCTGGAGAATATCAATGCACCTCGCCTTCTAAACAAATTTCTCTCCAGTTTTGGAAGGGGGGATTTTAAGGAGGGGGGTACTGTTACGGCCGCTACTCACCTTTGCGGCTCCGTCCCTGGCTCTCGGCGCGCCGCTCCTTCCGCCGGTGCTGCGGCTTCCGGGTTCCGGCGCGCTTCCTCCTCGGCGTCGCGAACTCCCGCCTTCAGTGCGCGCTCCCGCTGTCCTACTGCTGGTGGGCGGCGCGCTCGTTCCCGGCACCTTGTCTAGCTTCTGTGCAGGTGCGCAGGGGTTCGCAGCTGACGCTGATCCTCTGATTCCGGATACCTTCTGTCTTGGCCAATCCTGGGTAGGTTCGGGGTATTTCAGGCCACCTCCTCTGTTAGGAGGTGCCTGAGTATCATTTGCTATTTGCTTCTGTCTCTGGCCCTTCTGCTTTGTGCTACTGTGCTTCAGTCAGCTCCGAGTGTTACTCCTTTGCTCTCGCCCTTTTGCTCGCCACTTTCCCGTTTCTTTTGGTGCTTTCTCTTCCTCTGTTCCGCTCCTGTTCCAGTCTTTCTTCAGCTCTAGCTAGTCGTCCTCTTCCATTCTCCGTTGCCATTAGTCCCTCCGCCTCCGTTCCGGTACTCCAGTTTGTGTCTTTTTCTTTGTCCTCCGGAGCCGTCCCTCTTGGTATCTGCTACCGTGGATTAGCGACCTCTGGGCCTGCTCCTGACAGTCCCTGTATAGGGGTTGGTTACCCTTAGGTCTGCTCGCCCAGGGGTAGGTCTCTTCCACGGTCCAGAGGGTCCACTCTCTTTTCACCTTGAACGTTATAAGTACTATTTAGTTTACACCTTATAGTTTGTCTCTAGCATTAAAGTATTTAGAATTCCGCAGGCTGAAGAGGACCAAATTTGAGACCATTCTGAATCAGAAAAGGCAGAGCTGATATCAGACTCCCAGCGAGAGGTGTAGGTTAAATTACACTTGTGTGAGGTGTAGTTGATATGCAAATAGAGGAGTGAGATGGTACCTGGGGCGTGTGGATTCTCGCGACACCTTTGTTCGAAAGGAGTGAACATATAAGGTGGAGTGGCATTTCTCAGAAGTGTGGTAACAAAGTTTTTCAATTGTAAATAGCGGAATATTTCTCTAGGAGGGAATTTGTACTTTTCTTGGAGGACTGGGAATTGAATAATCCCATCAACGTTAAATTGATGGTGGACTCTCGTAATCCGTGAAGCGACCCAAAGACGAAAGCTCCAGAGTGATTCATTTCCGGAGGGAACTGTGAATTGCCCCATAGTGGGGCGAGAGGCAAGAAGGGGGAAATTAAGTCTGAGGAATATTTTAGGGAATCCCATATTTTGAATGATTTTGATAGAATTGGATTTATAATTTGCTTGTGTTATGGTGGGAGGATCCATAATAAAGCATCAAGGGTCATTGGCTGACATTCAGGGGCTTCCAAGGTAAGCCATTATGAGAGTTCTGAATAAGAATGGTATAGATTTAACTGAGCTATCTGGGCTGCCTGGTAATATTTTTAAAGTTTAGGGACTTCCAGACCATCCTTTAAGGCGGTGTCGGTAAAGAGTTGCTCTGTCAACCCCAGGGAGACCACCCTTGCAAACAAAAGTGTTAACTACCGTATTTTACGGTGTATAAGACGACTTTTTAACCCCTGAAAATCTTCTCAAAAGTCAGGGGTCGTCTTATACGCCGGGTACGGCTGCAGGGAGCGATCCTGGATGGTTCCCAGGGTCTGGAGGAGAGGAGACTCTCCTTCAGGCCCTGGGATCCATATTCAAGTAAAAAAAAAAAAAAAAATATGGCTATACTTCCGACAGCCCCCGACTCTCAGCGGTGCAAGCGGGGGCCTCTGTTCCCAAGGATGCATTGCGCGAAGGACCGGAGATGACTTCGCGGTCACGTGTCCCAGACCCTGGGAACTATCCGAACCGCACACGCCGTATAAGACGACACCCGGCGTATAAGATGACCCCTGTCTTATACGGCGAGCATAACCCAAACTCCATATTTTATATGGAAAAGTTGGGGGTCGTCTTATACGCCCAGTTGTCTTATACACCTGAAAATACGGTAGGTGTTGTGCTAACTTGAGGTAGCATGATGGAACAGGGATAGGCAATACACGGAATAAATAGAGTTTTCTAGGGAGAAAAGGCATCTAAATCGCCCGTATCTGTGTGCATTTTTAATACTTTAATAAGCCCCCCTAAATTTGTAAATTTGTAAGTGGTTGCTCCATCAGTATTTTGCACCTGTGCTGCTCTGACTTTATTATGGTGGCCTACTGCTCCTGCTAGTGCATTGGTAATTTCACCTGGTGTTGGTAAGGCTGCTTCTTTTTCTGTGATGCTTTATCTAATAAAGGCAAAGCAGCCACAACCAATGTTCACAAACTCCCCTTCTGATAAACCTCTCCCTATGTATAAAATAGTTTCAAGGAAACCCTTTCACTTTTCTTTTCACTTTTTATGCTGTTTACTATTTATGATTACTAAATGTGATGAAATTAATATCATTAAAACCAATTTCTAATTGAGCTGATATTAAGCATGGCAGTAAACCTCTGTAAGTGCCACATATAGGGTAGAGTAGCGGCTTAAATATAATTTTTAGACCTCAACCAGAATTCGACTTTCCTTAGATTTTGACAAATGACATCAACATAATTGTTTTCAGTAAAGTTTAGTATAGGTACCAAAAAGAAAGAAAAGGTTTTGTATGTGTAGTTTAAAGATTTTAAGAAAACAAATATGGATAAAAATGAGCAATACTTACAGAACATCTAGGGAAAACTGGATTTCTTGTGGCCTCAACAATAACTTGATGTTGGGGCGCTCCAGCTCTTTGGGCCTCATACTGGTGAAATTCCTCACTGAAGCCAGACACTGTTGTTTGTGAGCTTGATTCAGAGTCTGAGGAGTCGGAACCAGTATGCGTTTGTTGCTGTAAAACCGGAACCCTCACAAAGGTCGGTGGTAAACCTAAAGATGGTGTGGGTAACCGGTCTCCACCATTGGCTGGGGACACCTAGAAAAATAGATTTTTGTTGACAGTAGAACTATAGGTAGTATTGGTTTTTAAAGTAAATATATACATAAAAGGTGCCCAAAGAGCACTTAAAATTCACATAAAGAGTGAATGTAAGAATATGACGCCCACCTCAGGATAAGGTCCGAAGAATGACAACAGTACCGGGAGAAGCACCAAACCATTTAGTACCCCAAGAAGTGTTAATATTGCCAAAACAGCAAAGAAGTACCTGCAAAGAGAAAACAGCAATTGAAAATGTGCTGTATACAATCAGATATAGGTTTATTAGCAGTGAGCAAAACATGCAATACTATTAACCAAAAAATACAGAACGGCCACATTAACAACAACTGCAAGCATTAGAAACACAGATTATTTACCTTGAAGGTTAAATCCCCCAGTTCTCTCTTAGTTAGCAGAAAAGAAAATGGTTAGATTGTTACGACAACAGAATGCTTGATAAATTGCTTCTATTCATAAAAGTGTAACACAAGACTGCGAAATATGGAATGTGAAGTGAACAGAACACTATACCACACTCCACTGTTCTCCCCATCAACCAGGATACAGAAAATGGTAACAAAATGGATGGAGGGAAAGAGAATAAAAACTAGAAACCCTCTATAAGGGGAAAAGAGCCACTTCTCCAAAATGCTAATCCACAGTTTCTGAAACTTACTATAGCAATCTCCAATGAAGTCACTAGTTGTTCAGGTAAAGTACTTTTTTCTTTTTCTGTTCTCTAACAACTATATTCCTCCTGGATTTCAATGTGTTTCAGTTTTACCACATAGCTTAAATTGCAAACCGTTTTGAGTAGAGGAACAAGCTTTTTGTAAAAGAAAAAGCTTTCCATTCTATGGCATGCCTGAGCATTGTACGGAGTAAAAGGCTCCACAATGGCTGAGCTGCATTGCAGGCTAATCTTTTGTTGATCAATTTAGCATCTCTGAATACTCTTGTTTTGAGTCAGCCAATTCTGACATAAAGGCTAAAGTAATGGGGAAGAGGAGGGAAGTGCACAAGTGGATGCTGTTTCCCACCACTAAGGCTTATGGTCAGGGATTAATCAGAAATACGCTTCTAGCCCCTTCCATAAAAGTTGTCGCTGAGGGATGTTTATTTCGTTCTAAAAAGTTCATAAAAGTTAATAAAATGAAGGATTATTTACTAAAGCAAAGATGTGTCTGGCAGCTGGATATTTTCCCCGTCACTTTGAATCATTTAGGTTGTGGAAGTCTTCACGAAAGAGGTTAACAAAGGCTTGGCTGGGGACACAGCTTTTGTTTTCCTTGTATCTTTTTTCCAAGCAAAAATCACAATATACAAATAACCTGGTTCTGTAAACATCTTGGAAAATCTTAACTCCATTAATACAATGAACAAGCCAATGTCCTCTTCAAATGTAAACCAAGCAAAACTTTAGACTGGGATTTGTATCAACAATAGGCCCCAGAAACATTTGCATGTCATCCATCTAGCTCTAGCATAAACACGGAGATTATATTTCAGCCGGCTTTGCATATACAATGTCTGTTAATTTACTCCATTTTAGTGGAGCGCATCGTTGAGCTAATCTCTCTGTCTTTCCAGAACTTTTGGAACATTGGTAATTCCCTGGAACAATGGAATATCATTTGATCTCTTTATATCCAACCCAGAAAAGAACCAGATTTCTATTTAGCTCAAACATATGTGTTTGGGAAGAGGGTAAACATAATGGTTCCAAGCTCAGAAAACTCCAATATAACTATCATCTCAAGTAACCATCTGTGAAAGGCAGCATATTCGCGTGTCCGTCTTATTACAAGGGAAAGAGACTGAAAATGTCTAAATGCCCAGCATACACATTAGACTAATGTATCAGGGAACTTTGGACTGCCAATCCTTTTGTTCTTTTGGAGATAAGCCGCCACCAGATATGATTGACAGCGACTCTCCCATAGAAAACATAGGAGCACTAGAGCAGACCAGCCCTTCTTTGTTAAGAATGTCCACTAACCGAATGATCTGTTTGGCCGACAGGTCATCTAATCTGTATGGTGGGCTTAAGTGATACATACAGACTAGATATGTGGTTGGGCTTTCCAAGGAAAGTGAGCCGAGTAGAGTTAACAATTTCGGCAGGATTAGCTGAAGATATTGTTGATAGGGTCCTCCCAACTGTATTACCCATGGCAGGTGCTAAATCTTATTAAGGCTGGTTTGACATTTGCGTTTTTTTGGGTGCGTTTTTGCGGTAAAAAAACGCATGGTGAAAAAACGCATGTAAACGCGTGCAAACGCTGCGTTTTTGCATGTGGTGAAAAAAATGCGGCGTTTTGATGCGTTTACATGCGTTTTTTCATGCGTTTGCGTTTTTTAAACGCATGCTGAGAAATGTGTGACAGCCGCCAATCATCAAAATAAAGTAAAAAACCCACTATAAACAGAAATAGGTAGGGTTAGGGATCATAACCCTAACCCTAACGGGATCCTAACCCTAACCCTACCGCAAACCCTAACCCTAAAGGGATCCTAACCCTAACCCTACCTCTAACCCTAAGGGATCCTAACCCTAACCCTACCCCTAAAGGGATTAGGGTTAGGGGCAGGGTTAGGATCCCTTAGGGTTAGGGGTAGGGTTATGGTTAGGATCCCTTAGGGTTAGGGGTAGGGTTAGGGGTAGGGTTAGGATCCCTTTATCACCTTTATGTTGAGGGGTGGCATATCAGTGTGTTTTCTGGTTTTTTAATATAAAAACGCATGCGTTTTTAACGCAAAAAAACGCATGCGTCCCCATTGACTCCAATGTATTTTTTTACCCAAAAAAACCGCATGAAAACGCATGCGTTTTTTTTGGTCCAAAAAACGCCTCTCAAAAATACTACAAGTTGCATTTCTGAAAATGAACGCATGCAGTAAAAAAACGCATGCGTTGCAAAACGTGACCAAACGCGTACAAACAAAAACGCATACGTTTTCAATGTTAAATATAGGGGAAAAAAACGCATGCGTTTTTTGAAAAAAAAAAACGCTGCAGACAAAAACGCAAGTGTGAAACCACCCTTACATGCCCAATTTTTTGTTCTCGTGAAAGTCAAAAGGTATCTGCCAATGGTTAATTCACCTTTTCATATTGAAATAAACATGTACACTTGGTCAGGCTGAGTACGAACGCCTAATAGTTTTAATGACAGCTACCTCAAGTTTATCGTTCGCTTAATCTATGCTTATATCATATCATAAGCCTGCATATAAGCTGTTAACGTGTAATTTAAAAGAGTTTTCCGTAAGATACCGTCACATTTAGCGACGCTGCAGCGATCTAGACAACGATCCCGATCGCTGCAGCGTCGCTGTGTGGTCGCTGGAGAGCTGTCACACAGACAGCTCTCCAGTGACCAACTATGCGAAGTCCCCTGGTAACCAGGGTAAACATCAGGTTACTAAGCGCAGGGCCGCGCTTAGTAACCCGATGTTTACCCTGGTTACCAGCGTAAACGTAAAAAAAACCAAACACTACATACTTACATTCCGGTGTTTGTCCCCCGGCGCTGTGCTTCTCTGCACTGACTGTGAGCGCCAGCCGGAAAGCAAAGCGGTGACGCCACCACTGTGCTCTGCTTTCCGGCCGGCCAGCGCTCACAGTACAGAGAAGCACAGCACCAGGGGACAGACACCGGAATGTAAGTATGTAGTGTGTGTTTTTTTTTACGTTTACGCTGGTAACCAGGGTAAACATCGGGTTACTAAGCGCGGCCCTGCGCTTAGTAACCCGATGTTTACCCTGGTTACCAGTGAAGACATCGCTGAATCGGCGTCACACATGCCGATTCAGCGATGTCTGCGGGAGATCCAGCGACAAAATAAAGTTCTGGACTTTCTGCTCCGACCAACGATGGCACAGCAGGATCCTGATCACTGCTGCGTGTCAAACACAACGATATCGCTAGCCAGGACGCTGCAAAGTCACGGATCTCTAGCGATATCGTTCAGTGTGAAGGTACCTTAAAGTTCTGGACTTTCTGCTCCGACCAATGATGGCACAGCAGGATCCTGATCGCTGCTGCGTGTCAAACACAACGATATCGCTAGCCAGGATGCTGCAACGTCACGGATCGCTAGCGATATCGTTCAGTGTGAAGGTACCTTTAGGATATATCAATTAGTCGGTGTCAGACTTCATGCAACTGAGCTGTAGTAGCCAGCACAGCCTCTACAAAATGTCTACAGCATCCCCCCAGCTCAACAGTGATGGGTGCATAGTGCTCCACGGCCTCTTCAGTCAGCTGATCGGTGGTAGTCAGATGCCACTGATATGATATTGGTGGAAAATCCTAAAGAAGCTCTGGAAAATCCCCTTAAAGTAGGCTAACAAGTAAATAAAAAAGCATGGCATTATCCTCCTGGCGCAAAACTGGCCTGTTGTCCTCTGGTTCAGACTTTGCATACGTCATCTGACACAAAGTGGCATCATCCTCCAGTCTACACTTAATCTGCTAGACAAGCTAAGTACTTGTGCAGTGTTTACATATGTCTTCCAATATATATGTCGGTGGTACTCGTGAGGAACCTCTGATTTAAGAGGGGACATGCATTGAGTACGCAATAAAAGGCGCTTACTGGGGTGCTTAATGATTGATTATTAACTGTGACTTTTCACTACCCCTGTTGCACAACTGCATGTACAGGAGAGGCACTGCTTGGGGTGTTTATTTAATGACTTATACTGAGTATGCTAAAAGAGGTGCTGACTGGGGTGCCTAATGTTTTATTATTAACTGTGACTTTATAATGCCCCTGCTATATGACTGTGTATACAGGAGAGGCACTGATTGGTGGTGCTTATTTAATAATGAATATTGAGATTCATGAAGTGTTTTTGCTCTGTGCTAAGGGCCTCTATGGACTATACTTACAGTCATGTCCAAAAGTGTTGGTACCCTTGAAATTGTTCCAGATAATGAAGTATTTCTCCCAGAAAAATATTTCAAATACACGTTTTGATATAAACGTTTATTTTTTTGTGCTTATTGGAATAATACATAAAAAAGCAGAGGGAAAAAAAGGACAAATTAGACATAATTTCACACAAACCCCCAAAATGGGCAGGACAACATTTTTGGCACCCTCAACTTAGTATTTGGTTGCACACCCTTTGGAATAAATAACTGCAATCATTCGCTCAACTTGAATTTTGGGCCTCTCCTCTTTTGCAAATTGCTCCAGGTCTATCATAATTGATGGGTGCCTTCTCCCAACAGCAATTTTAACATCTCTCCACAGGTGTTCAATGGCATTTAGATCCGAAGCTGGCCACTTCAGAACTTTGCTTCCATCCATTTCTGGGTGCTTCTTGAAGTATGTTTGGGGTCATTGTCCTGCTGGCAGACCCATGGCCTAAGACGCGAACCCAGGTTTCTGACACTGGGCACTACATAGCAACCCAAAATCCTTTGGTAATCTTCAAATTTCATGATGCCTTGCACACAGTCAAGGCACTCAGTGCCAGAGGTAGCAAAACAGCCCCACACATTTTTGAACCTCCACCATTTTTGACTGTGGGTACTGTGTTCTCATCTTTGTAGGCCTCATTCCATTTTTGGTAAACAGTAGAATTATGTGCTTTACCAAATAGTTCTATCTGGGTCTCATCTATACACAAGACACTTTCCCAAAAGGATTTTGGCTTACTTAGGTAAATTTTGGCAAATTGCAGTTTAGCTTTTGTATGCCTCTGTGTCAGAAGTGGAACGTTTCATTTCAGTCAAATGTAGACAGACAGTTCGCGCTGACACTTATGCAACTTAAGCCCGCAGGACAGCTTTAATTTCTTAAAATTTTGATTGGTCCTGCTTATCCACCATCCAGATTATCCTTGCAACTTTTCATCAATTTTTTCTCTCGTCCACATCGAGGGAGATTAGCTACAGTGCAATGGGTTGAAAGCTTCTTAATTATGTTTCATACCATGGACAAAGGAACATCAAGATCTCTAGAAATGGACTTGTAACCTTGAAATTGTTAATATTTTTCAACAATTTTGGTTCTCAAGTCCTCATACAGTTCTCTTCTGCGGTTTCTGTTCTCTATGCTTAGTGTGGCACACACAGACACAATGCAAAGACTGGGTAAGCATCTCCCTTTTTTATCTGGTTTCAGGTGTGATTTTCATATTGCCCACCCCTGTTAATTGTCACAGGGGAGTTTGAATGAACATCACGTACTGGAAACAAATTTGTTTGCCCATAATTTTGGAAAAGGTGCCAAAAATTTTATCCAGACCCTTTTTGGGGTTTTGCATGAAATTATATGCAATTTGCCTTTTTATACTCTCTTTTTTTGCAGTTCCAATACACACAAAGGAAACAAACATGTGTAACAAAATATGTGGAATTTCAATAATTTTCTGGGAGAAATATTTCATTTTCTGGGACAATTTCAAGGGTGTCAACACTTTTGGCCATGACTGTATATTTATTGTGCAATTGCATTCTGTTTGTCCTCTGTTTGTGACCAAGTTGGTTATACCTCCACCTATTAATAGGTCCCTGATGGAAGATAGGGTTTACTAGGGTCTATTACAGCAAGTCAACGGTGAGCAGGGGGTGCGCAATATAGGTGCCAAACTTCGCTGCTAGGTAGGGATTTCTTTACACTAGGTGCTTACTACCTTACCATTCTACCATTTCATATACCTACATTTAAATGACCTAGTGTAGCAGCATAGGTTTTTGCTGCCTCACAAAGCGTTGGTTGTCACTTAAGTGTGTTTTGGTGTATTTTAAGAAAGGGTATTTGCACTTTTAAAGCATAGCTAATAAAAAATATTTTTAGGGGTATATAATTTTTCTGTGAATCCAAAAAGTAACTTAAGCTGAGCTTATCAGTAAGACAGCTAAGTCCTCCATTAATATTCATGATTACTGCTGAAGTGAAAGGATGATACGCTGCTGGCAGTGCCCCCTCTGGCAGCGTATTCTTCTGTAGAAATATAATATATCATGATGGAATCTAAGGCTGGTTTTACACTTGCCATGTTTTTTTGGCCCGTTTTTGCAGCCCCAATGTATTTCTATGGGGCCGCAAAAATTTGTAGGAGCGCCGTACGCCGTGAGGGCCGTATTTATGGCTGTGAAAAAATATCTCGCTTGCTCGATATATTTCATGGCTCATGGACACGGGTCCCATTGAAAATCAATGGGGTCGCAAAAACAACAGAAGCTTGTTTTTGCGGTGCACCGTCAATTCTGTTTTTGCGGATCGCCATTTTTTATTTGGTCCCTACTTTTTCCCTACTATTCTAATCCAGAAAAACGGCGATTCGCAAGATTTTTGCAGCCTGTATTTGCGTCAGACCAGGAAAATTACGGCTATACGGCCCGCAAAAAGGCTGCAAAAACGGGCCGCTAAAATCACGGTAAGTGTAAAAGAAGCCTAACATCACTATTCCTACAGAACATGTTGGTGGTCAGTTAGTTTGATCTCATACCCATTAGGCCTCATTCACACTTCCGTTTTTTGCCATCCGTCGCAATCCGTCGTTTTGGTAAAAAAAAACGGTTCCTGCAAATGTGCTCGCAGGATGCGTTTTTTTTGCCATAGACTTTTATTGACGGCGGATTGCGACGGATGGCCACACGTCGCATCCGTCATGCAACGGATGCGTCGTGTTTTGGCGGACCGTCGTGACGAAAAAACGTTCAAGGGAACGTTTTTTCGTCCATCAGATCTGCCATTTACGACTGCGCATGTGCGGCCGAAACTCCGCCCCCTCCTCCCCGGACTTCAGAAAGGGCAGCGGATGCGTCGGAAAACTGCATCCGCTGCCCACATTGTGCACAATTTTTCACAACGTCCGTCGGTATGTCGGGCCGACGGTTTGCAACGGCCCCGTACCGACGTAAATGTGAAAGAGGCCTAAAGGTACCTTCACACTGAACAACTTAACAACGATATCGCTAGCGATCCGTGACGTTGCAGCGTCCTGGATAGCGATATCGTTGTGTTTGACACACAGCAGCGATCTGGATCCTGCTGTGACATTGTTGGTCGGAGCAGAAAGGCCAGAACTTTATTTCGTCGCTGGATCTCCCGCAGACATCGCTGAATCGGCGTGTGACGCCGATTCAGCGATGTCTTCACTGGTAACCAGGGTAAACATCAGGTTACTAAGCGCAGGCCCGCACCGCACTGTGTGAGCGCCGGCCGGCCGTAAAGCAGAGCACAGCGGTGACGTCACCGCTGTGCTTTACGGCCGGCGCTTACACAGTGCAGGGAAGCAGAACGCCGGGGGACGCGACAGACACCGGAATGTAAGTATGTAGTGTTTTTTTTTTTTTACATTTACACTGGTAACCAGGGTAAACATCGGGTAACTAAGCGCGGCCCTTCGCTTAGTAACCGATGTTTACCCTGGTTACCCGGGGACTTCGGCATCGTTGGTCGCTGGAGAGCTGTCTGTGTGACAGCTCTCCAGCGACCACACAGTGACGCTGCAGCGATCGGCATAGTTGTCTAGATCGCTGCAGCGTCGCTAAATGTGACGGTACCTTAACACTGCCGATAGAATCTGCAGCCATTTATCTTATGGGTATTTTATCTTAACTCATTGGATAGCGCCCAAACAATGTACCCCTGAAGAGTAAAATTATCAGTTCAGTTGTGAGATCTGTATCTCTTTGCAAGCCTATGTTTGTGTATATGTAAACTGTACAGAGTCTTAAAGCCTTATATTCTCCAAACATTTCTACACCTAATTTCAGACAAGATAAGTCCACCTGAAAAACTTTGCTCAACTACACCTAACGAAAAGTAATTTTCCAATCAATGTAACAATCTCCTCTGTCACAAATTATGCCCAGTGCTAAGTCAAACATGGCCATCACATTTACATGGATAAGAGTATCTATTTTAAATAGAAGGAATTTCATAAGCCCATCCTCCATCAGGCTTTGTTCTTGCTCCCAGGCTTCTTTTGCAATAGCAGTTCACCACAATGAAGCAGTGTTACATCTAAGATTAGTCATTTTACAGAGCTCCACAGGTTGTTTGTAATAGAGACGGATCTATTTCACTGCACTTATCAAATTCCCTTCAAAGAAAACCTCCCAGAGCTGACAAACTTACATTCTTAATTAAATCCACAAGAAAACAGCCTCCCTTTTAATTCCCTACAGAAACCCCATAGCTCTTAATACCATCTAGCAAATGCGAATGATAATTCATCTGCTCAACCATAAGAGCATTTGTTCTAAAGGAAATACTATGTACCTGGAGCTATAAATTATAGATTAGGTATGTGAATTAAAAAGCTATTCATTGTTAGATTATGGATGGAAAAAGGCAGGAAATATATGGGACGTAAAGTAATACATTTACTGAATTAGGTAAAAGAAGATTACAATTGAAAATTCCACTTTACCTAACAATGAAGTCAAATTCTGACCCAGCTAACATAAGTACTCCCAGTAAGGTAGACACGGCTCCGTCAAGTACCGGAGCAAACATGTGTTCTAAAGCCAGGACTGCTCTACGGTTCTTGTCTCCAATAGCTGTGAGAAAAGCCTATACATGAAGATAAAATTCCATTAGTCAGCAGTGTAGGTTGAAAAAGAAACCTGACAAGTTGTACATGGGGGCAGCTTGGCATAGGCAGGAAGTGCTGGTCAGATATTTAGTTTAGTTGGCTAAAATTCAGTAAAATTTGTATTTTATTCATTAACATTGGGTGAAATAAGTTGTGAACACGTTACCAATTTTTGAAGTACATATATTTCTAAAGGTGCTACTGACATAAAATTCTCACCAAATGTCGGTACCAACCCATCCAGGCAAAAAAATCAAACCATAGATGTCCATAAATTAAGTCATGTGTAATAACAAGAAATGACACAGGGAAAAGTATTGAATGCATGAACCAAGACAGAAGCAAAAAGCCATGGAAAGTCATGACACCAGCTGAAATCTATCAGTAATTGGAAAGCAATCCTGTCACTTATTGAAAAATAATATCAGCTGGAAACTGATGGCCTATAAAAAGGTGTCTCATTACCAAGGTGCCACACAAGAAACATCTCATGATGGGTAAAACCAGTGAGTTGCCTCAATATCTTCGCAACCTTACTGTTGCAAAACATACCGATGGTATTGGTTACAGAACAATTTCTAAACCAATGAAGGTTCCAGTGAGCACTGTTGGGGAGATAATCCGGAAGTGGAAAGAACATAATTTCACCTTAAACCGAGCTTTGATCAGGTGATTCCCGTTAGATTTAAGACTGAGGAGTAAAAAGAATTAGCAGAAGAGTTTCCAACTGACAAGGACCACTTGTGAACAGCTACAGAAAGACCTGGAATCTGCAAGTACAATTGTTTAAAAGAAAACTATAAGTGATGCACACAACCTCTACGGCCTGTATGCACACCACCATTCAAGACTCTTTTGCTGAACAAAAAGCAAGTTCCAGCACACTTAAAATTTGCTTAAAAACATTTAGACAAGCCTGTGAAATACTGGGGGGAATATAGTCTGGTCAGATGAAACCAAAATTTAACTCCTTGGATGCCATAATATGCATCATGTTAAAACACCATACCAACAGTGAAGTTTGAAGGTGGGTACATCATGTTGTGGGGCTGTTTTTCAGCATATGGCACAGGCAAACTTCATGTAACTGAAGGAAGGATGAAAGTAGAAATGTACCAAGACATGCTTGATAATAAATCTGCTGCCACCTATCAGGATGATGAAAATGAAAAGAGGGTGGACACTTCAGCAAGACAATGATCCCAAACACACAGCCAAGGAAACTTTCAATTGGTTTAAAAGAAAGAAAATAAAGCTGATAGAATGTCCCAGCCAGGGTTGAAATGGTCCACCGGAGAACTGGCTGATTCTCCGGTGGGTCCAGTCACTGACATCTGCTGGGATACAGGGCCAGCAGCTCCCTAGCTCTCCCGCTGCTCCAGGGGCCCCCAACCATACACTTAAAAGCAATACTGGAGTGGAGAGAGCGTCAGATGACGCTCCCTCTGCCATCTGTCCCCTCTGTCACTTCATCGCGCACCCGCTGTGTGTCTGGCAGACGGCAGTGCAGCAGCGCCGGAATCAGTGTGGGAGCGAGGAGGAGAGGTGAGTATTGTCTTTTGTTTTTGTTTTTTTTAAATATATATCAGTGAGTCCTGGTTGCATTATACCCTATGAGGGTGGGGTGGGGCAGCATTATACCCTAAGGGGGGTGCATTATAGCCCATGAGGGGGGCAGCATTATACCCTATGAGGGGGGCAGCATTATACTCTATGAGGGGGGCAGCATTATACCCTATGAGGGGGCAGCATTATACCCTGGGATGGGGGTGCATTATACACTGTGAGGGGGGCAGCATTATACTCTATGAGGAGGGTGTATTATACCCTATGAGGGGGCAGCATTATATTCTGAGGGGGCTACATTATATTCCGTAGGGGGCTGCATTATACCCTATGAGGGGGCTACATTATATTCTATGGGGGGCTGCATTATACCCTATGAGGGGGCTACATTATATTCTATGGGGGGCTGCATTATACCCTATGAGGGGGCTGCATTATACCTTATGAGGATGTTGCATTATACTCTGAGTGGACTACATTATATTCTGTGGGGGCTGAATTATACTATATCAGGCTGGATGCATTATACCCTATGAGTGGACCACATTATATTCTATGGGTGTGGCTACACTATATTCTATTTGGGGCTGCATTATATTCTATGTGGAGGCTGCATTATACTATATGAGGGCTGCATTATATTCTATGAGTGGACTACTTTATATTCTGAGGGGGCTACATTATATTCTATGAGGAGGCTACATTATATTCTATGAGGGGGCTACATTATATTCTATGAGGGGGCTACATTATATTCTATGAGGGGGCTGCATTACACTATATGAAGAGGCTAGATTATATTCTATGTCGTTGCTACATTATGTTCTATGAGGGGACTACTTTATATTCTATGAGGGGGGCTAGGTAGTCCTGCTACATATTTAAGACGTGTACTACCTGATATTATACCCGGATATTAGCGCATTTTACCGCACAATTGGTGGTTTTATATTTATTTCTATGTAGCTACATAGTGGGCCCCAAGAGTGATTTTCTCTGGTGGGCCCAAGGTGCTCCAGTCTGACGCTGGTCCTAGCCAATCACCTGACCAGAATTCAATAGAAGATTTATGGAAGGAACTAAATTTCAGAGTTCATAGAAGGAGCCCACAGAACCTTCAGGATTTGAAGAGTGATTGTGTGTTAGAATGGGCCAAAATCACATCTGACCAATGCATGTGAATCGTTTTTCCATACAGGAGGCATCTTGAAGTTGTCATCACCAACAAAGAATTTCGTACGAAGTATTAAATACATTTCAGTAAGCGCATTCAATACTTTTTGCCTGTGTCATCTCTCATTATTACAAATAACTTAATTTCTTGACATCTATGGCTTAATTTCTTTGACTGTGAATTGGATGGGTTGTTACCAACATCTGATGAGAAATTCATGTCAATAGCACCTTTAGAAATATACTTACTTAGAAAATTGGTGATGTATTCAATAATTATTTCACCTTCTATATATCCCTCCTTTGTCAATGCCTAGGAGTCTAGTGGGAGGTCCTACTCAGTGATTGACTGCTATCTTTGTAACCACTGAATAGGACGGCTTACTGGACTATCAAGCAAGTCATATGAAATATTTTTCCATAAAACTATACATCAACCGGTTCTGCAAATCTGCTTACACATTATGTTGAACTGTGACAAGTTCTCTTTAATAAAAAGAAAAGTCCCACAAATTTTGATTAGATCATGGATTTTCAAATTATGTAGCCATGTGTTATTGCAGCAAGTGAATATGCAGAATGTTTTTCAACTTTTGGTAGGTTGCGTGTACTTAAGTACATGCAAAGTTGTCGGTTTTACGTCCAGAAAAAAAAAAAAATCTTTTATCCGCATTGTCATTTGAATGCAATCTGTATGTCATTCGTATGTCCATTTTGTACATCTGTATGACATCTTATTGTTTTTACACAATTTAATAAATACATGTAATAAATAACACAAGCCAAATACAATTTCCTATCTTTATAATTGTAATGTACCAGTGAAAAAAATTATTTACAAATGGTAACTGATATGTGATCCATGTTTTGCGCACTTATCAACTATATAATTGTCTAAGGGTCACTTCCGTCTGTCTGTTTTTCTGTCTGTCTGTCACGGATATTCATTGGTCGTGGCCTCTGTCTGTCATGGAATCCAAGTCGCTGATTGGTCGTGGCAAAACGCCCACGACCATTGCCACAACCCATCAGCGACGGGCGCAGCAGGCGGCAACATGGCCGCTCCTTCCTCCCCACCGTCAGTGCCCGCTCCATACTCCCCTCCAGTCAGCCCTCACACAGGGTTAATGGCAGCGCTAATGGACCGCGTTATGCCGCGGTGTAACGCACTCCATTACCGCTGCTATTAACTCTGTGTGACCAACTTTTTTACTATTGACGCTGCATATGCAGCCTCAATAGTAAAAAGATCTAATGTTAAAAATAATAATAATAAAAAAAAAAATTATCATATACTCACATTCCAGCGCCTTTCCTGCTCCTCGCGACGCTCCGGTGACCACTCCATGCAAGCGTCAGGTTTCGGTGGCAAGGATGGTATGCGACAAGGACCTGCCATGACATCACGGTCATGTGACCGCGACGTCATCACAGGTCCTGCGCCCATACCAACCCTGGGACCGGAAGCTGCCGCGTGCACCGCACACAGGGCCAGGACTTCAACGGAGGTTGAGTATATGTTTATTTTTTATTTTAAGCCTATACTACATGGCTCTGTGCTGTATACTCCGTCGCTGTGCAACATACTACGTGGCTGGGCAATATACTATGTGGCTGGGCAATATACTACGTGACTGGGCAATATACTACGTGGTTGGACAATGTACTACATGGCTGGCCAATATACTACGTGGCTGGGCAATATACTACGTGGACATGCATATTCTAGAATACCCGATGCGTTAGAATTGGGTCACCATCTAGTCAACTTATAATAGGCATGTCTGATCCAGAATATGCAGTAGTGCATGCTGCGATTTTACTAATGCATAGACCATTGATCTGAGTGTAAAAACATTTATGTGAACTTCCCCATCACATGTATTGGTACTTGTGCTGTCTGTATGCTATCAGATATGAATACGGACATGTAGTACGTTTGTCTGAAGAAGCCCTTAGTTTGTGATTATTTTTTAAAGCATAGATTTGGGTTATTATAAAAAAAAACTCATGTAAAAAATCAAGTTCATGTTTAAAAAAAGTTCAGCTAAAACCTAAAAATGATCACACCCATATACAGTGGGGAAAATAAGTACGGTATTTCATACACTGCCGATTTTGCAAGTTTTCCCACCTACAAAGAATGGAGAGGTCTGTCATTTTTATTGTAAGTACACTTCAACTGTGAGAGACAGACTCTTAAGAAAAATCCAGAAAATCACATTGTATGATTTTTACATAATTAATTTTTATTTTATTACATGAAATAAGTATTTGATACAATAGAAAAAATACAACTTAATATTTGGTACAGAAACCTTTGTTTGCAATTACAGAGGTCAGACGTTTCCGGTAGTTCTTGACCAAGATTGAACACACTGCAGCATGGATTTTGCCCCACTCCTCCATACAGATCTTCTCCAGATCTTTCAGGTTTCAGGGCTGTCGATGGGTAACATTGAGTTTCAATTCCCTCCAAAGATTTTCTATTGGGTTCAGGTCTGGATACTGGCTAGACCACTCCTGGACCTTGAAATGCTTCTTACAGAGCCACTCCTTAGTTGCTCTGGCTGTGTGTTTTGGGTCATTGTCATGATGGAAGACCCAGCAACGACCCATCTTCAATGCGCTTACTGAAGGAAGGAGGTTGTTAGCCAAAATCTCGTGATACATGACCACATCCATCCTCCCTTCAATACAGTGCAGTTGTCCTATCCACTTTGCAGAAAAACACACCTAAAGTATGATGTTTCCCCCATCATGCTTCACGGTTGGAACTGTGTTCTTGGGGTTGTACTTATCCTTCTTCCTCCAAAAACAGTGAGTGGAGTTCATACCAAAAAGTTATATTTTGGCCTCAACTGACCACATGACCTTCTCTCATGCCTCCTCTGGATTACCCAGATGGGCACTGGCAAACACCAAATGGGCCTGGACATGTGCTGGCATGAGCAGGGGGAAATTGCGTGCTCTGGCGGATTTTAATCTATGAGGTCGTAATGTAATTTTAAAGACAGTGGTCCCAGCTATCTTCAGGTCATTGACAGGTCCTCCCATATAGTTCTGGGCTGATTTCTGACCTTTCTCAGAATCACCCTTACCCCATGAGGCGAGATCTTGCATGAAGCCCCAGACTGAGGAATATTGACAGTCATCTTGTGTTTCTTCCATTTTCTAATAATTGTTCCTTCTCACAAGTTACTTGCCTATTATCCTGTAGCCCATCATAGCCTTGTGCAGGTCTACAATTTTGTCCCTGTGTCCTTAGATGGCTCTTTGGTCTTGGCCATAGTGGAGAGGTTGGACTGTGATTGAGTGTGTCTTTTATAAAGGCAATGAGTTCAAACAGGTACAATTAATACATGTAATGAGTTCAGAGTTGGTCTTTTGAAAGAAAAACTAACAGGTCTGTGAGTGCCAAAATTATTGCTGGTTGGTAGGAGATCAAATACTTATTTCATGCAATAAAATGCAAATTAATTATTTAAAAATCATACTATGTGATTTTCTGTTTTTTTTTTTGTTCTTAAATTTTAGATTCTGTCTCTCACAGTTGAAGTGTTTCTACAATAAAAATTACAGACCTCTCCATTCTTTGTAGGTTGGAAAACTTGCAAAATTGGCAGTACATGTAACAGCAAAGATAATTTCAATAAAAGAAATATGAGAATCGCTATAATAAAATATGTATTGTATCCAGAATTGATAAATTAGGAGCTGTACTGGTGCTATGTACTTACCAAAGCCACGTGCACAGTAAACTCTACCCCAATGCCCACAGAGGCTATCAGGATCACCACAGGCACAGCACTCAGCTTAATCCCAATGAGGCCCATCATTCCAAACAGTTCCACTGTCATAAGGGCTAGTACCATTACCTACAAAGACAAAAAAACATAAAATCGGTTAAAATCTGACAAATCCATTGAACATATATTGTGCACAATCAAAGGGGCTGATTCAATATTTCATTTGTGCCTTTTTTGTTCCTATTTTTGCTGTTTTTCATTTGCGTCTTATTGTCTTTTAATTTGTGCCTTTTTTTAAGTGTCTTTCATGTGTTTGCCTGCTGTCTTACTTTATTTGAAATTGTGGTTGGGGCTTGATTGTGGTTGGGGTGTGATTTTATGTGCGCCAAATATCTTGTTAAAAAACATCAAGCTAAAAAGTAAAAAAAAAAAAGATTAAGGCTGGTTTCACATTTGCGTTTTTTTTGCGTTTTTGCGGTAAAAAACGCAAAAAAAATGCATGCGTTTTTCCCCCTATACTTAACATTAAAAATGCATGCTTTTTTTGCATGCGTTTTGCTGCGTTTTTCCACCGCATGCGTCTTTTTTATGCATGCGTTGTGTTGCAGAAATACAACATGTAGCAATTTTAGCTGCGTTTTTTTGCCGGAAAAAAAACGCATACGTTTTTTGCCGCAAAAAATGCATTGATGTCTATGTAAACGCATGC
This sequence comes from Ranitomeya imitator, assembly GCF_032444005.1. Classification (NCBI taxonomy): domain Eukaryota; kingdom Metazoa; phylum Chordata; class Amphibia; order Anura; family Dendrobatidae; genus Ranitomeya; species Ranitomeya imitator. The sequence continues at coordinate 383,392,378 of NC_091282.1, forward strand.
GTTTTTAACCACATGCGTTTGCATGCGTTAAAAACGCATGCGTTTTTATAAAAAACAAAAAACAAAAAAAACACACTGATAAACCACCCCACACCATAAAATTGATAAAGGGATCCTACCCCTAACCCTAGCCCTAATCCCTTCAAGGGTAGGGTTAGGTGTAGGGTCAGGGGTAGGGTTTAGGATCCCTTTAGGGTTAGGGTTATGATCCCTACCCCTACCCCTAGCTCTTTCTGTTTATAGTGGGTTTTTTACTTTATTTTGATGATTGGCAGCTGTCACACATTTATCTGCATGAGTTTAAAAAACGCAAACGCATGAAAAAACGCATGTAAACGCGTTAAAACGCCGCGTTTTTGTCACCACATGCAAAAACGAATGCATCAAAAAAAATGCGACGTTTACATGCGTTTTTTCACCATGCGTTTTTTTAAAAAAACGCATGCGTTTCAAAACGCAAGTGTGAAACCAGCCTAAGACGAAGTCAGACCATTTTTTACTTTGCGAATAATTCATGAACCACAAGCGCAATTTTGAAGAATTTGGCTCAAAAAATGTCAACGAATACTCCAGGACAAAAAGAAAAAGTGACTTGGAAAAAAAAGTAAACCAAAAAAAACACGCACATGATGAATCGGGCCAAAATGTTGTCTACATGGATACACTGGAAGAATTACAAAATACACATATAGGGTACTAAGATTTTGTGTGTCAGAAATATCCTCCTAACGTAGAATGAGATGACTTGACATGAAGAAATGCTTTGCTGGTTTTCTCCAGCACGTCATAGGTCAACTGCTTACAGTTCAGCATTTATCCACAAGAGGGACTGTAAATATACCATATGACCTTGTTTGCCCCTGCATTAAATAAAGTATATAATGACATTTTGGGGTTACAAAAAAATGCTGGATTTAGGAATAAGAAAACAAGTATTTTCCAGGATATTTAACGCTAAATCCTTGGCTAGCTAAAAAAAAAAAGACAGAAAGCTAATGGGTGTCAGATTACAGGAGGCCTCATGGTTTTTAAGAAACTAGGAAAGATTGGTATAGACAAAGCAGGCAGTGAAGCAAATGTCACTGATGAATTGGGGAGTCGGGGACTTGGAAAAAGTCTTCTGCTGCAGCAGTATTCATTGCAAATCTGATATCTAGCAACAAAAGTAATTATAAAAAGTATATTAAACCTAAAATGTGTGGATTTAAAAAAAAACAAAAAAAAAAACCAGGCCATATGCAAGAAGGCAAAATCTTTATATAGGAGCAATATATGAACCTGGGTTAAAAGCTCACATTGACAAGCTGGTGAAGGCCCCCACGTACACCAGTGAAAGTAGTCTGAACCTGCTGACCAACTGTATGGGGGGTCTCCCAATTCTCGCCTGAGAGGTGATGCATGGGGACAAAAAGGATGGGGAAATTGGAATTTCAGTGTACGGTTCTTTTGCTTTCACATAATATAAGCCACTGGCAGGAATCTGGCAGCAGCTTTCTCCTCTCTCCATATTAAAAACACATAAATGCTTGCAGAGCCAAGAGCGAATGCAATGGGGAGTGCATGTGAGGGGGAGAAGAGAGAAATAACTACATTCCGAATGACAGAGTATGATCTGCTTTGGGGTATGTTCATACATCAACATAAATTATAAAGTGTATTTGCGGCTTGAGTTGCATACAATTCAATGGGAGTCATTCTAACTTTCCCCCAAGGGAAGACGCTTGGTATCCACCTGATTGCACATTGAGGAAATCCTATTCACATGCATGTGAAAATGACTGACCATTTTTAAATTAATAAAATTAATACAACAGCATGTGGCTATTTTCCCCTCGAATTTGCGACATCTACTTATGTTAACTGTCAGAATAGAAGTGTACTATTATATTACAAAATATCTCAGTTGGAGACAAAGTAAAATAACTATTGACCATATTCATGCTGCATCTCTGATAACTATTACTCCTAAGTAAATCTCCACTGTATATCAATTAAAAAATGTGCTTGCACGTCAGGGAATATGTGGATGAAGTTTTCAGGTTGACTCTGTAGCTGTGAACCCTCCCTTTCTTTCCCCTTCGAAGTCGAATAAACATATCATGAATGATGTAACATACTTTATTCCACCAGAGATCCAGACATAAACAAACCTTACTGGCTGTAGCAAGAGCTATGCCGAAAGGAATTTCACTGCAACAAAGAACCTTATTAACTTACAATGATTCCAGCAGTCCAGGGGTTCAGAAGAAAGAGGGCACACACGAGGAATGTGCAGGCCAGGACCACGCTGATGGACAACAGCAGCCAGTGGCGGAGCCCAATATATTGCTCCCAGAAGAGGAACGGGTAGCCATTTGGATAACTTGATACTCCCAGGCTGGTATAATTGTTGCAAATGGCTCTAACTTTCTCTATAGCTTCCACAAAATCGGACGTTTCTCGTAGGCCGTTGAGGTAGAATGGAAACTGGGCATACTCTATTGGCTCAGCTGCGTCGACTGAAAAGCAAATAAACATGGGGTTAAAGACTAGTAAACACCAGCTAGAACATGAAAAGAAGCGTATTGTATGGCCGCGATAAAAGAAAGAAAAAAAAACATAGAAGGACTAGTAGAGGTACTGATAATGACGGAGCCAAGAAACATCTACAAAGATGAAAAGGTCTTTGTTTTAAGAAATTTAGAACATATGATCATTTAATAGTCTGGGAACCTTGATTTTCCATGCTTCTTTTATCATGTAACGGTAACCCTAGATCTACCACAATAAGGGGGAGAAAAAAGCTAGATCTAGAAATTCCAGTCAGTCATACCGCTAGCGTTCAGTTACTGCCGTTGTGTGTTCCAGACCCTGCAGGGTCATTCAGTTGACTTGCTAAACATGATTTGCCCTATTATAATCTCAACTATAAATTTTCATTAAGACAAGGTTTGGCTGGCTGCCACAAGGCTCTAGGGTTCAGATACAGTAAAGCTACTTGTTTTCTAGACTTTTTAGCCAGTGACATTTTTTTTTATTGGAATATGTAAATCTCTATTAAATGTCCCTTTCTAAAACATACAATATACAAGTGAGATAAGTAGCAAAACAGTAACAATGACTACTATGTTGTCCGATTTAGGATAATTTATCCAGAATAAGTTACAAAATACAGGAATTGCTTGACAATAAGGTGTAAGGCAACATTTAGTTCTGGCTGAATTGAAAAGACACAATTCTTTTTTTTTTTTCCTTCTTTAGCAAAAAATGTACCGCTAAAATGGTTGTCAAACGAAAACAGAGCAGTCTCCGAAAGTGTGGTAGATCTGCACAATGTCAACCAAAAAACAGACCCAGGATGGAGGAAGCTGTTCATAAACAGTTTAAGGCTTCAGGCAAAGTCCTACTTACTTGTCCTGGATTCCGGCATGTAGTCTGCTTTGTCGTGGACCCACTCTGTAGGGTGCGGGCGGATATTGGCCTGAGAAGCAGCATAGGCTACAGGGTCATTAGTCACCCAGGCCGTTAAATAGATGTAGAAGGCATTTGGATGAATGATCCCATCTGCATCCACAAGGCGCTGTTTAGTCAACTGTAGACCAGACATATGGGGAAAGTTGTCACATAAGTGAATGAGATTTAGCTCAGAGTTTATATGCAAAATTACAATCTTTATGGATTAGACGTTGGAAATGCATTACCATAATATAATCTCTTTATAATGTACCAACATAAGCCATTAGAGGTCATATTTCTCATGCCTCATTTATGTCTCATACATGTCTTGTTAGTTAAATCCTAATTTTATTTCTACACATTATAACTGTGTATATGTAATAACACACTTACCAGAAGTGCAACCTGCGCAGGAACACAGTAGTACTACCACCTTAAGGCTATGTGCACACGTTGCGGATTAGGCTTAGGAATTTCTGGTGCGGATTCTGCCTCTCCTGGCAGAAAACGCACCTGCGGTTCCGCGGTTTTTTGTGCGGTTCTGCAGCGTTTTTTGTGCGTTTTTGCTGCGGTTTTCTTGCGGATTTGCTGCGGTTTTTACCCCTGTGGTTTTCTATAATGGAATGGGTACAAAAACGCTGCAGATTCACAAAAAAGAAGTGACATGCTACTTTTAAACCGCAGCGTTTCCGCACCGGATTTTCCGCAAAGTGTGCACAGCATTTTTTTCTCTCATTGATTTACATTGTACCTGAAAAAACGCTGCGGATCCGCAGAGAATCCGCAACGTGTGCACATAGCCTAAAGCTGGTCACTGGCCATACACACAAACCAAGTGTGTAACCTATACAAGGAGCCAGTAAGTAAGGGGGTTAATACCACTCTAAAGCTGGTGACTATACACATATACCAAATGTGCAACCTATGTAAGGACCCGGTAAGTAAGGGGGTTACTACCACCCTAAAGCTGGTCACTGGCCATACACACAAACCAAGTGTGTAACCTATGCAAGGAGCCAGTAAGTAAGGGGGCTACTACCACTCTGAAGCTGGTGACTATACACATATACCAAATGTGCAACCTATACAAGGACTAAAGCTGGTCACTGGCCATTCACAACTACCAAATGTGCAACCTATACAAGGAGCCAGTAAGTAAGGGGGTTACTACCACTCTAAAGCTGGTGACTATACACATATACCAAATGTGCAACCTATGTAAGCACTCGGTAAGTAAGGGGGCTACTACCACCCTAAAGATGGTCACTGGTCATACACACATGCCAAATGTGTAACCAATGCAAGAACCCAGTAAGGGGGCTACCACCACCCTAAAGATGGTCACTGGCCATTCACACCTATCAAATGTGCAACCTATACAAGGACCCAGTAAGCGGGGACTAGTACCACACTAAAGCTGGTGACTATAGACACATACCAAACGTGTAACCTACAGTAAGTAAGGACCAAGTAGGTAAGGGAGCTACCTCCACCCTAAAGCTGGTCACTGGCAATACACACATACCAAATGTGTAACCAACACAGGGACCCAATAAGTAAGAGGGCTTCTACCACACTAAAGCTGGATATGCTTAATAGGTAGTTGTCAGATGATTGACTGTTCGACACATGGTTAACTCAACGGACACTTCTCTTTTCTCCCTCGTTTGAGTTATTTCTCCCGCCTCTCCCATGCACATGAGTGCTTAGCTCAGCTGAGCGTTTGTGAGTTTTCCACAGGGGGAAAAGAGAAATTCACTGCCAAATATAATTAGCACAGTTTATTTCCCCTAAAAACAAAACTGATAGGCCTATGAAACTCCAACTCCCAGATCCTTCTGATCCATGACGTCACTTATCGGGGAGATTCATCAGCCCCCCTCATTCATGTCAGATGGTGGGCCAATCGCATATTATTATTATTATTATTTATTGTTATAGCGCCATTTATTCCATGGCGCTTTACATGTGAGGAGGGGTATACATAATGAAAACAAGTACAATAATCTTAAACAATACAAGTCATAACTGGTACAGGAGGAGTGAGGACCCTGCCCGCGAGGGCTCACAATCTAAAAGGGATGGGTGAGAATACAGTAGGTGAGGGTAGAGATGGTCATGCAGCGGTTTGGTCGATCGGTGGTAGCTGCAGGTTGTAGGCTTGTCTGAAGAGGTGGGTCTTCAGGTTCTTTTTGAAGGTTTCGATGGTAGGCGAGAGTCTGATGTGTTGTGGTAGAGGGTTCCAGAGTAGGGGTGATACGCGAGAGAAATCTTGTATACGATTGTGGGAAGAGGAGATAAGAGGGGAGTAGAGTAGGAGATCTTGTGAGGATCGGAGGTTGCGGGTAGGTAAGTACCGGGAGACGAGGTCACAGATGTATGGAGGAGACAGGTTGTGGATGGCTTTGTACGTCATGGTTAGGGTTTTGTAGTGGAGTCTCTGGGCAATGGGGAGCCAGTGAAGGGATTGACAGAGGGGAGAGGCCGGGGAATAGCGGGGGGACAGGTGGATTAGTCGGGCAGCAGAGTTTAGAATAGATTGGAGGGGTGCGAGAGTGTTAGCGGGGAGGCCACAGAGCAGGAGGTTGCAGTAGTCAAGGCGAGAGATGATGAGGGCATGGACTAGGGTTTTTGCAGATTCATGGTTGAGGAATGAACGGATTCGTGAAATATTTTTGAGTTGCAGTCGGCAGGAAGTTGAAAGGGCTTGGATATGTGGTTTGAAGGAGAGATCAGCGTCAAGGATTACCCCGAGGCAGCGAGCTTGTGGGACTGGGGAGAGTGGGCAGCCATTTACTGTAATGGATAGGTTCGTTGGGGGGGTCGCGTGAGATGGGGGAAAGATGATGAATTCTGTTTTGTCCATGTTAAGTTTCAAAAATCTAGCGGAGAAGAAGGATGAAATAGTGGACAGACATTGAGGAATTCTGGTTAGAAGGGAGGTGATATCTGGTCCAGAGATGTAGATCTGTGTGTCGTCAGCATAGAGGTGATACTGAAAGCCATGAGATTCTATGAGCTGTCCCAGGCCAAAGGTGTAAATGGAGAAGAGCAAGGGCCCAAGGACTGAACCTTGTGGGACTCCGACAGATAGAGGGCGAGGTGAGGAGGTGGTGTGTGAGTGGGAGACGCTGAATGTCCGGTCTGTTAGGTATGATGAGATCCAGGATAGGGCCAAGTCTGCGATGCCAAGGGATGAGAGGGTTTGTAATAATAGGGAATGGTCCACTGTGTCAAAGGCAGCCGACAGGTCGAGGAGGAGGAGGACAGAGTAGTGTCGCTTGCTCTTGGCGGTTAAGAGGTCATTGGTGACTTTAGTTAGGGCAGTTTCGGTGGAATGGTGTGACCGGAAGCCAGATTGTAGGCGGTCAAAGAGGGAGCAGGAAGAGAGATGGGAGGACAGTTCAAGGTAGACGTGTTGTTCCAGTAGTTTGGAGGCATAGGGGAGAAGTGATATAGGGCGATAGCTAGATACAGAGGATGGGTCAAGAGAGGGCTTTTTGAGGATAGGTGTGATTGAGGCATGTTTAAAGCTTGAGGGGAAAACACCAGTTGTTAGAGATAAGTTGAAGAGATGGGTTAGGGTTGGGATGAAGCTTGTGGTGAGGTTTGGGATGAGGTGGGATGGGAGCGGGTCAAGTGCACAGGTGGTGAGATGTGATCTTGAGAGTAGAGTGGAGAGTTGATCTTCTGTAATGGTGGAGAAGTTGGTTTTGGAGGTGGAGGGCTGGGAAATCGGGAGGAAGAGCTCTGGGGGTTGTTGACCAAAACTGTCTCTAATGCTATCAATCTTCTGCTTGAAAAATGAGGCAAAGTCTTCAGCAGAGATAAGTGGGGAGGGAGGATGTGCTGGGGGACGGAGGAGAGAATTGAAGGTGTTGAATAACTGTTTAGGGTTGTGAGAGAGGGAGGATATGAGAGATGAGAAGTAGGTTTGTTTAGCTGTGGCAAGTGTGGTCTTGAAAGTAGTGAGGGACTGTTTGAATGCGATGAAGTGCTCGTTAGAGTGGGATCTTTTCCATCTGCGCTCAGCAGCCCTGGAAGCTCGCCTAAGTTCTTTGGTCAGGCTGGTATGCCAGGGCTGTCTGTTGATTTTGCGAGCTTTGGTATGTGTAAGTGGGGCAGCCGATTCCAAAGCTACAGCTATTGTGGTATTATATAGAGCAGCAGCGTCATCCGCATTGTGTATGGAACTTATGCCTGTGAGGGGGAGGAGGGATTCAGAGAATGAATGTAGGTCAAGATGTTTAATATTTCTGCGAGGGTGTGAAAGTTTGTGGGGTGGGGATTGTAGACATGGAGTGGAGAGAGATGAGAATGTGAGAAAGTTGTGGTCAGAGAGTGGAAGAGGTGAGTTAGAGAGGTTAGATAGAGAGCAGAGGCGGGTGAAGATGAGGTCCAATGTGTGACCGTCTTTGTGAGTGGCTGCAGAAGACCATTGAGTGAGGCCGAAGGAGGAAGTGAGAGATAGAAGTTTAGTGGCAGCTGTGAGGGAAGTGTCAATGGGTATGTTGAAGTCGCCCATGATGATAGTGGGGATGTCCGCAGAAAGGAAATGAAGTAGCCAGGTGGTGAAGTGGTCAAAGAAGATGGTGGCTGGCCCTGGGGGGCGGTAAATGACAGCCAGTTGGAGGTTGGTGGGGGAATAGATGCGCATAGAGTGCACCTCAAAGGAAGGGAGGGTAACAGAGGGTGGCAGTGGGATTGGGGTGAAGGAGCAGTTATCTGACAGGAGAAAACCAACTCCTCCGCCATGTTTGCTGCTGGGGCGGGGCGTGTGGGAAAGGTGGAAGCCACCGTAAGAGAGTGCAGCAGGGGAGACTGAGTCAGAGGGGGTGAGCCAGGTTTCGGTGATGGCGAGGAAGGAAAGTTTGGTAGTAACAAAGAGATCATGGATGTAGGAGAGCTTGTTGCAGACAGAGCGAGCGTTCCACAGAGCTCCCACTAGTGGGACTGGGGAAGCGGGGGCTGGGTGAATGGGTATTAGGTTAGAGAGGTTACGGAAGTTTGTGCTAGAGCGTGGATGGGAGGTAGAAATGATTGTGGGAATATGGTGAGGAGGACCAGGATTTGGAGAGATATCACCAGCAGTAAGAAGGAGCAGAGAAAGTGTTAGCAGGTGGGAGCAGGAGAGGGCGTGAGGGGGCTGTCTGTGCTTGGAGACAGAGGATTATATGTTAAGGAACAGTTTGGAGGAGGAGGTGAGGTGGATGGGGAGGATTGAAGAGGAGATGAACAGTTCCTTACTTTGTGTAGGGATCAGGGGAGGTAGCAGAAAGTGAAGGATTATAGGGGTGAAAGTGAAAACAAACTGGCACTTTGAAGCAACTTTCATCTAATGTATATGAGACCTTAAAAGCCACTTGAACATTCCTGTTAGAGAATATGTTATGGGACTGAGATGGAGAGTTTCATGGCTTATAACAATTGTCACAAGGACGAAAAAGGAGTTTACTTAGATTGGGAAAAATATTGGCATAAAGTAAAATAAAAGACTAAAACTAAAAATAAAAATAACTTTTACTCATTTGATAAATTTCATGCTTCTTCAGCAATCCCTGAAGCTCTATGTTTACTTCCCTGTGGCAGTCATGTGCTCTCTACCCAAGTGACCGCTGCAGTCAATCACTGACCTTAAAGGTCTCATGCTCTGCACCTACACCACCAAAATGGTCAGCTGAGATCTTCCCACCTATACATAGACCAGCGGGAAGCAAATGGAATTATTAGATAAGTAATACATTTTTTATTATTTTATGGCATGTACTTAACCAAATTTTTGCTGATCAAGGAAACCACCATTTAGATGGGGTGCGCTAAAATACCCTAGTAGAGAGCTAGGAATCCATGAATAGCTTCACCAGGGGACATCTGCTGTATTTGAATGTCCCCAAGTATGGATGAATAAAGGGAACCCTGGATTCACACAAATCTGTGTACCGTATATTGATTACATTTTTAGGTCTTCATTGACTTCTATTTTGAAAATGCATCTCACATATGGCACCCAATAGAGCAAGGATGGTGTACAGACGTACCTCTGCATAAAACAGCAGCAATGTACACAGATGATTAGACTAACATTAGCTGTGATTTTTTCCCACTATTTCAGCCCAAAGTGAAAGTCAAGATATACGGTAAGGGTATGTTCACACGTTCAGGATTTCCATCCTTTTTTTTTCAGGACAGTTTTTTTAAAAAACTGCAGCTCTTGGCAGAAAACGCAGGTCCTTTTTTTGTCCTTTTTTGATGCGTTTTTGATGCGTTTTTTGATGCGTTTTTTTATCCTTTTTTTACTGTGTGTTTCCTAGGAAGCTTTTTAGGGCTAAAATGGCTGAAAATACCTAACCCTACCCCTAACCCTACCCCTAACCCTAACCCTAACCCTACCCCTAACCCTACCCCTAACCCTAACCCTACCCCTAACCCTACCCCTAACCCTACCCCTAACCCTACCCCTAACCCTACCCCTAACCCTAACCCTATTCTAACCTTAGTGGAAAAAAAAAAAAAAAAATTCTTAATTTTTTTTATTGTCCCTACCAATGGGGGTGACAAAGTGGGGGGGTGTCATTTACTATTTTTTTATTTTGATCACTGAGATAGGTTATATCTCAGTGATCAAAATGCACTTTGGAGCGAATCTGCCGGCCGGCAGATTCGGCGGGCGCACTGCGCATGCGCCCGCCATTTTGCAAGATGGCGGCGCCCAGGGAGAAGACGGCCGGACGGACACCGGGACGCCGGGTAAGTATAAGGGGGGGAGATTAGGGCACGGGGGGGGCATCGGAGCACTGGGGGGGGGCATCGGAGCACGGGGGGGGGGGCATCGGAGCACGGGGGGGCGGGATCGGAGCACGGGGGGGCAGCCACACTCCGCCCACGCACTTCCGCCCGCTCCCCCGCACTTCCTGCTGCAGCGGTTCTGCACATCAAATCGCAGTAAAACCCGCAGATATATTTTTGATCTGCGGGTTTTACTGCGATTTTGACCTCACAATGGAGGTCTATGGGTGCAGAACCGCTGCGGTTCAGGAAGAAGAATTGACATGCTCCTTCTTTTTTCCGGGAGCTATTCAGCGCGTCTTTTTTTTTTACAATTTCCGGACCATGTGCACAGTGTGTCCTGTTTTCCATAGGGTACAGTGTACTGTACCCTGCATGGAAAACAGCTGCGGAACCGCAGCCGCAAAACCGCCGCGGTTCCGCGGTAAAAAACGCACTGTGTGAACATGGCCTAAACGTATTTCGAGCTCTGCTTCTTTCCACTGTTCATACACGGCATGCTTATTATACACCAGTACAGAAAACAGTATGGAGAGTCAATATCTGACTAATGGTGTTCATTTCTGCCGGAACCCAATATGCCCAGGAACATTACTTAGTCGAGGACTCTTACATTAAAAAACTGGAAACAAGGCCGTTTGCTTAATGTTACATAATGGTACATAGACTACAGATATTTATCCACATAGACACAGTTGTCCTCTAAGTGATTACATTAGAAAGCAGAGGGGGTATAGCCATATGAGGTTGATTTGTTTTCTTAAAGAAAAATGATAAACATCTCAGTTTTTTAATTACCCTTGAAGTGAATGGAATGGCAATGAATAAACAGTTGCTGCATTCCTAAGAAATATGACTCCCCATCTAACAAAAACATTTTCCCTTTCTTTCCCTCTTCCCCTTGTAATTACACTAGCGACCCTGTTCCATTCTTCAATCCAAGCCCTCCTGATGGACCAGTGTGCTCAACAAATGCATACAGCTGGGGGGCGAGGGTGGTTCTTGGAGGGATGACCAAGCTCCAGAAACATTTTGCAGAAACAAAGCAATGCAGAAGAAAAAGAAAGACCTGGCAAACATCCCCCCCGCACGTCTGGGTGCAGTTAACCTCCGCTGTTAACACTGAAGGAAATGCCACCCAGTAAATGAAGGAGAGCAATAAAAAATAAAACATCTGTATATGTGATCTTATGACTTTTTCCTCTGTGGCTCGAGTATTTACTAAATGACCATTTATTTTAATATTAACTCATTTATTGCTGAGATCCAATGACAGCTCTCATGGGGCCAAGAATGGTGACCTTCTAAGTCAAGGGCAGTCACAGAAGGATAGGCACATCCATTTAACCATTGCTATTTGTAAAAAAAAAAAAGCTACAGCAGACAAAAAAAAAAAAAACCTGGCAAAACTCCACGCTGAGGTCTTCTGAATGAAATGAGAAACAGTGACAGGAGCACAACTCTCTTATTCGTGCCCCCAATGATTTGAAGTATCTGGAGTTAATTAATCGTCTGGAGATGGAATAACAGCATGTCTTCAAGATGTGTCTGGTAAAGTACATCTCTACTGCGAGACCACTGCTAGGAGGTATTTCATCTCAGGTCTCGGCATCAGATTCCATACTGAGCATGTACCGTATGTAATCATTGAAGCAGAAATAATTACGACTTGTCGTCTGTCTCCACACTTTCCACAACAGTCGCGCCACCTAATCCGTTCTCCATGTTGTCAGATGTTTTATAAATACAAATGTTTGTGGTAGCGTTAGCTCCCCCAAAATAAAATATGCCCTCGGTTTGAAAGATTCAGCCACTTCTTGACATGTATATTGGCAGTCAAAGCTAGGCTGAACTGTTGATGGCTTAACTTGTATTCACGTGTCTCGCTTTACATGGCAACATCACCACTGAGGCTAGTGACTGGCTGCAGCGGTCATTTGTGTTTCAAAAGCTCATCATTGCTGAAGGTTGTAAACTGTGAGACCGGTAGGGATCACCATAGTGGTGCTACTAGAACCAGCATGGGATTCATTGAATGAATGTACGTTACTTTTTTACTTTAAACCATTTTCTCGTTGTCCACGATTTTCTTAAACCACCACTTTGGCGTTTTTTTTTTTTTTTTGACTGTTGGAGTGGTTATCACTAATGCATATTTCCAGCCCCTAGTAAAATACTTACTAGTCACCCTTCTGATCCGCCATCTTGTGACCGCATCTCCTGACTGATCGGTAGTCACAGCTAATGGTCACAAGCTCTCAATGTAAGTCTATACCTCGTTCTGGCATTGAGAAGTGATCTCTAGCTGGCCCAGCAAACACTGTGATCTGGCAGGTAGAATCTGCTGAAGATGACCGGAGCGGCGCAGAGAGCAGAAGATGGCAGCTGGTAAGTATCTTAGAAGGGGCAGAGAACAGACAATAGTGATACTACCCTGGCAGTAAAACATAATAAAAAATGCCGGAGTGGTGCTTTAATATACTGGAAAATGCTTTTAATAAACAGGAAAACATAAGTTACTTTTTTATGTTATACAATGCGTTCCAGTTCACTTTATTCTGTTTATCTCCGGTCCTTCACCAATTATATTTTGATGGACAACCCTGAAGGTAGGGCATTCACATTTAGGCCCAGCAAATGCCCTTTAAAGTGCTTGTCTAGGACATGTGGGTTATCACTTTCACACAGCAATCGCTGCCTTTAAAGCAGTAGCCATTAAATAGCGTGGTAATCTGGCATCACCACGAGACAAGGATGTCACTGAAACATCACTGTGTTTTCTAGTTACACAGGGCCAAAAGTTAATACAATTAGGGACAAAAGAAAAATGTAAGATGCAATATACTAGAAAATGTCTTGTTTTTCAATGACTGTGAAACAGAGTTGGTGCGAACCGATTTGCACGTCCCATTCCACACCCACGACAATGGTTTTTGGCTGTTGCACGAGAGCAGGAGTACCATCTTTTAACTGCCGCCATCAGCAGCTTTTTTGATTAGTAGACCTGGTGCGAGGTCATCATCATTGTGGCATCACACACAAGTGGTGTCACACCAGGCCAGCTAATCAAAAGGAGAGGCATGGATACCCAGAGGTTAAGAGGTGGTTCTCCTGCTCTGGTACTATGGCCACCAACTTATGTTATGGTAGATGGAATGGGACTTATAGGTCAATTTGCACCAATGATTTTTTAATGATCATGGATTTCAATTTTTGTGAAATAATTGCTAATATTTTGCATTCACTTTCTTACCCGACTAAGGTCGATAGGTTTATCTGTGTTGCCGGTCTGTATTAACAATTTGTAAGCTAGGACTGCATCGTCAGAGCCATTTCTGTAATTATTATAAGTAATTTTCCCAGCTTCCCATTCACTGTCAAAAGTATCTTGTAGTCCTAATAGGGGAAAAAAAGAGAATTCAACAACCTGTCAAGTCATGCATGCCAAAAAAGCTGTATCTCATATCACTGAAAATAGAATTTGCAGATAAGCTCCACATTTTACAAATTGTATTTCATATGTTATTGGTCCCACTCCTCAAAAGGCCGAATATTTTACAATAATCAATACCAGTTGTTGAATAAGTTATTAAAAATTTCTAACATCATTTGTTAGGTAGCACATTATTTAACAGAATAAAATAAAAAAGGGAAAATAGAATAATTCATTACATAGATGTTATATAATAAAATGGATAAATACCTGGGAAATAAATACGGTACTACTGCTAATGTCAGAGAAGTCAGGCTATTACACCTACGTACAGGGAAACTACCTTCCTGAGTAAAGGATGGCTTAGGGGATTAACTAACAATTAGAGGAAACAAGCCATTTGTAATAGATGGAAGGCTTTGAGTCCTTCAGAGTTGTATCTAGTATACAATCTGGCTTGTAGAGGGGTTTCTCCACTCCATGACGCCCACAGGCTTTAATAGGACATACTGACAGGGATTGTCTTCATGAGACATCCCCTTTAAGGTAGTGATCTCAAGCAAAATATAAAAGAATTGACATATATTAGTAAATAAATCAGAATTTGAAGTAAGAAGAGTAGACAAGATTTGGTAATCACACTTCTCACATAGAGATACTGACATTCACATTTTTGCTGTGGCAACAGTTAATGCAGATATAGTTGCATTATTAGTCTCCCATAAATAAAGGAAAAATCCTTGGGACCAGGGATGAATCTACCTATACAGCTGAGACAAGGAATTCACCTTAAATATGAAGCTACCATAAATCTTTTTGTTTTTATTTGAGCTATTGGCTCTCTAGCACACTTGCACTTTATTATTGGAACACCTCTCTGTTTTGTCCTTTATTTAGGGGGTAGAGACTACTCCTATAAGGGTGATTTAATGAAACTGCGACTACAGCCACTTGTTATACTTTAAGCCTGACACCCATATACTACCAGTGGATTTTTTTCTCTAGCACTTATAGTCATCTTGTTTATCACATGTTGCTAGTTAGTTAGACAATTTATTTGTCTCTTTAGATCAACCATATCATCCAACTGTACACCTTTGAGATGCTATATTTGAGTGGACAGGCCATACTATTATATATCAACACCGCTCATCATCTGCATGCTAGTTCATAGCCATATTAGCTAGTGAAAGTAAGACAGCTATTGTTGTTCTCTGACCCAGTCTAAACAAGGCATTACCCAGTTTCTATACACAGTAGTGTATTCAAATGCATTGGGTCCATCTGGATTGAATGCATCTGTTTTTTTCTGTTTTCTCTGATTAAGGGATTTTCAGGGATTGA